>NC_047075.1:1200000-1500000 GCF_902459465.1 Asterias rubens
TTACAATATGGGCACAAAACAAGGTCATTTAATCTTGTTAATTTGTTGACACTATTAATGTAAACCTATAATTTGTTGTGCCTCACACTTCCACTACCTCAGGCTCACAAGCCCATCCGATTGATGCAATGCCCACCCAGACACCAGTGTCCAGACTGGCTGTCTCTTGAACTAGAAGCCCATCCCGATTGATGCAATGCCCACCCAGACACCAGTGTCCAGACTGGCTGTCTCTTGGACTAGAAGCCCATCCCGATTGATGCAATGCCCACCCAGACACCAGTGTCCAGACTGGCTGTCTCTTGGACTAGAATAACTCTTTTGTCTAATGACCTCCTCCCACACTCATCCTAACTGACCACCCTTCGATCTGCTTGTTCTAGTCATCATCAGGATACTCTGAAACACTTTATGTATCACAATACAAATTATCATTCTAACAGGTCCATCCGTTGATGAATGGTTCCTTTTTTTAAAAATAAAATTTACCTTTATCAACTCCGTTACAAACAATATCTACATCTGTGCTGTGAGTACATGTAGGGTCAATGCTAGTGATCTCTTGACAGTTCTCCGTGTCAAATCCGTCGACCCCTGCTGGACATCTTGCAAGGGGGCCACTACCCGTCCCATAGCGACCGCTACCCACAGAGGAAGCAGGACGGAACCCAAGTTTCTGACAAGCTTGTTCGGCCCAACTGAAGTCTATGCCGTCCCCGCAGACAGTTGACCAACCTCCAATGAAGACTTGAACCCGACCTTCGTACAGGGTCGATCCTCCTACAAGTTGAAGGTCACCTTATGCAAAAGAAAAAGTCAAAGGAATTTAATTTATGGCTGAATTCTTATATAGTGCTCATACCCGCCACTCAGTGACGCTCAAGGCGCTTCAAAACCACTTTTATTTCCTGCAAGGTATTGTGGAGCTACATTGCTCAAGTGTGAGACCTATTCCTTTACATAGCACCATGTAATGGTTTTGTGAGTACTGTGGCGCAACATTAATAATCTGCAAATCAAACCATGAACACCAAGGCGAACCCCTTCTCTTTACGATAAGTGCTCTGGGTTCTTTTATGTGCGTTACTCAACACACAGGACTTACACCTTAACGTCCCATAAGAAGGACGCAGCAATATTGGTCAAGTGTTTTGCTTAATAGTCTTCCTGTGCATATTCACCAGGCTAGTTCTTTACAATGTTTTAAGTCTCTGTTGAAAACTCATTTGTTCAGAGCTGTTTTTTTGTAATCTCCTTACTTGTAATTTGTATCTTTCTTTCATTGTATATTTTATTGTTCTCTTTATGCGCTTTGAGGCTTTTCGCATTAGGCGCTTTACAAATGTCTTATTATTATAAGAGTCACAACCAGAAATCCAAACCCACAATCCGATGATTTAGCCATCAGAACAAAACCCCAAATTAAACTTTGAGCCACCAATGTTTACACTTTATGCGGTATACCAACTTTTTAACAAAGGAATCTGTTCTTATACTCACCAAGCGAGGGATAGGAAGGCATACTAATAGCAGGGAGATTAGAACAGACGAGACCAACTTCCTTATTGACGTGACATGCAAAATCATTCACGACATGGTAGCAGTCTAAAAGATTCAACTCATCCCCGTTGCAGTTGACCATGTTCAGAAAATAGTCGTTGTAGGTTTCGCTAAAACGTTTTTGCCGATCTGCCGACTGGAATCCCAAATGACGGCAAGCTACTGTTGCCTCCTCCATGTTGAAGTTGCTGTCACAGACTGCTCCCCACTCCCCTTGGTAGAACATTTCCAGACGACCTTCTAGACTTGTCTGCCCACCGTTGAGACGAAGGTCAAACTCTTGCGCTGCAAAGACAGAGAATTGCAAAAAATTTAAAATTCATCAAAACCATTGGACACTTGGTACAGGAAAAAAAAAAAGTTCACAGATTTACAAATAACTTACAGGGTTTACAGAAGGTAGTGGTGAAAGACTTCTCTTGAAATATTATTCCATGAAATGCTTTACTTTTTGAGAAAACAGTAAAACAATATAAATTCTCGTTAGCGAGAATTACGGATTTATTTTAAACACATGTCATGACACGGCGAAACGCGCGGATGCAAGGGTGGGTTTTTTCCGTTATTTTCTCCCGACTCCGATGATCGATTGAGCCTAAATTTTCAAAGGTTTGTTATTTGATATAGAAGTTGTGATACACGAAGTGTGGGCCCTGGACAATACTGTTTACCGAAAGGGTCCAATGGCTTTAAACAAACAAGTGTTTTTTTATCTTTTTGTACACACAACATGAAAATGAGAATTAGTGGTTGCTAACTAATTACCATTAAAAAATCTACTGGTATAAAAAGCAAAACAGTTGTTTTGAACCTAGTACAACCAAACATTGCATTTGTAAAGAAATTATTAAAAAGAATTGTGTACCTTCCTTGTTGACTATGGTGCCACATCGAGCACTAGCACCACCGTTTCTACACGAAGTACTCAATGTCCAAGAACAACTTTGAAGATTTAGCTCTGAACCCGTACATGCGACACTACTCTGCTTGTAACCGTCCCCGTCCCCGAACAACCCTCCTGACGGTACTGCTGCCGAGGGTTCTGGCAGACCAAGCTGTCGACAAGTTGCTCGAACCTCTTCAAACCCCCAGTCATCCGAGCACAGCGTCTTCCAAGTGTTTTGGTCGAAGAACTCGACTCGTCCTTCAGTTTCAGCTGATCCACCGACTAGTCTGACCTCATCCTGTCGACCTTGAAACAAAAATCATACGCCAAGAAGAAAATTAAGTTTCATCCTTAAAGAGCAAGAAGGAGCCTGTTTCATGAGATATAAATGGAACTAATTGCTTCGCTTCACCCAGGGGCAAATGGGTTCCTGTGAGGGCAGAAATAGTTCTTGTGATTGATTTAGCTTACTAGCGCAAAAGGGTTGTACACTCCCAGGGGGCTGAGACAGTTTACGGAATCATTTAAATGGCCCAGTGACCAGGTAATCATGTTGGAAGCGCTTTAAGACGCCCTTCAGGTGGGTGAAGTGCTATATAAAAAATCAATTATTGTTATTATTATTATTATCAGGGATGAGATTGTTCAGACTTTTGGCTCAATTCAGACTTTCTATGTCGGCCTGGTGAAGAAATTCAGACAATATTTTGTTCTACAAATAAAGAAATCCTGCTCATTTGTCTACTTCTCTAGTGCTTTGGATACTGTTTTCAAAAGCTCCTTCCCTTCGAATCTAAACCACAGGGTTACCAAACGGTAGAAATGGCATCATTCCAACATACATTTGATTTTGTTAGTATTAGTATTTTATTAGTAATGACTCTCATATCACCCCTGTATAATTTACCTGGCTCTCTGCCGCTGCAGACTATCTCTACACCTACACTCTCGCTGCAGAGTTGACTGCTCTGACATTGCGTAGTATTCAGATACCTGTCAGTCTGTAGACAGCTTGTAACCGGACCCGTCCCCGCTTCGCTCGAGGGTGTTGTCCCGATCGATGTAGCAGGACGGTACCCAAGCTTCTCACAGACTTGCTCAGCCCTTATGAAGTCCCAATGCTCGCTACAGACGGTGGCCCACTCTTCAGTTCCAGCCAAGAACACCTCTAGACGACCTTCGTAGGGATTCGAACCTCCAACCAGTCGTATATCTCCTGCAGAGGAAAATAATAATTCTAACCCATATCCACACAGCACTTCATCCTTAGAGGCCCATACAAGTATAGAGCGCTATTGAAATAATTTATTATTACTACACTTGCTACATAAAATTGGGTAGGTAGTGCTTTCTGCTCTACCGGCCAGGCTTCGGATTGATGATACCCAAGCCTACATTCGTATGGACTGTGAAAGGGGTAACCCTGTTTAAGCTCTAGGAGTAGGTGGCAACAGCCTCTGGAAAAAAACAAATTGTAGCCCACACCTTGAAGTGGCCTTCAGGCCTTGTGTGTCTGGCGACTTGCATAAAAAAAATAAACTATATGTCGCGAATTATTATTACATAACTTACCCGGGCTGGCATCAGGTGACATGCTTGAAGGCTTCTCATTGGTGCATGCAATCCCGACCTCGTTACTTTTGCCACATGTCGTCATCCCTTCGTCAATGACGTAGTAACAGTCCGTGAGTCTATCTTCATTCCCATTGCAGTTCACTTCTTGTAGGATCAAATCTAAGTAACCATCTGAGTCAAAGTAGGGCGTTGTTCTCGTTTCGGCGTATTGGTACCCGAGTTGACGGCACGCTACTG
Source organism: Asterias rubens (assembly GCF_902459465.1). Lineage (NCBI taxonomy): Eukaryota > Metazoa > Echinodermata > Asteroidea > Forcipulatida > Asteriidae > Asterias > Asterias rubens. The sequence goes on from NC_047075.1 coordinate 1,204,259, forward strand.
TCGCTTCCTCAAGACGGAAGTTGTGATCGCATATCGTACCAAACCATTTATACGTTGTTGTTGATGTAGAGTACGTCCGGTAGTATTCTATTTCAAGCCGTCCTACTGAATCAGTTGAGCCGTCCCTGAGTCGCAAGGTCAACTCTGGAGCTGCATAGAGAGACAAAACACTTGTGATCTTTTAAAAGCATAGTTTATTTACTTTAGCGCTTAAACATATCAAATTTTACGCTGGACCACCAGCTGCGAGGCTAGTGATTTCTTTCTGTGTTGGGCCACTAGCAAACTGAAACTTGTCTGCTTTAATTTCTTCTCTCCATTAGGTTCTTGGCTAGTGCACTAGGTAGCAGTAGAGTACCAAATGTACAGTAGTTGTGATAACAAAACCCTCCTCCCGACGACGAAGCCTCGGCTTCTGCGTTGGGAGGAGGGTAACATTATCACAGTAGACCCAGTTACTGGGGCACTGTACTCCTTTTTTTATTTTGGTCTTCTGATTGATTATGACAAAGGTCTGCATGCACTGTATGGGTGCGCTCGATTAGCTTCCCTGGATCAACCCCGGTCTGCCCCCGGTGCGTTCGAATAGCTTTGAAGTTTGAGGTCATTCCCGGTCCAGGGGCATGACGTCACTACGAGAGCAGTGAGTGATCATTTGTTTAGCCCCTGTCAGGGGCTCACCCGAGTGAGCATCGCAGGGTAGCCCAGGGAAGCTATTCGAACGCACCCATTCATTGATTTCAAGTTCACTGCATTTTTGAGAGTCCTTGCACTTGCAGTTTAGCTTGACAGTCACAACCAACCATAATCAATAAAAATATGAAATGAAAAATGAAATTAAAATAAATAAAATGAAATGACTTTATTACAGTTAGCCTCCATATTTATGATACTGCCAAATTCAGGGAAGAAACAATCAGTCAGAGAGTCAATATACTATAATGGCTGCACCCCAAAACACTGAACACTTATTATCGCATCAAACTACCATGAGTTCATTAAAATGATGCATTTGACAAGTTGACTTTCCGACTTGTTACACAGAAATCATAACTCATATATTATTATTTATTGCTTATAAATTATATTAAAATAAATTATTCAAATTACGCGATCTGCTTCGTTGGATCATGGAGGAAGAAAATTTGGTTGGATCACAAAAACATGATTATTATATCATCATGGCCTCCTTACCGTCCAACCAGCTACGGAGCACACTCGCTGAGCAGATCACAAATAATCTTGAGCAAAATAACAACAGAATAAGCAGCCAAACCATCAAAAACTGCTTTCCCAACGCACCCATTTTGATGGTCGATGTCACAAGATCAATAATGGGCGCGCCTTATGAATAACTCAATAAGATCAAAGACATTCATAACAAGGCAAGGTCATTCAATAGGGGGCGCTATCAGTGTCAACATAAACACGTGTGGTTTATGACCTTTGTACACACTGTGCACAAAACAATTGGTACAGAAATTTGCCATTTATCCCGGGTCCACAGCACGTAAATGTAACGGTCCGTCTTCTCATATACTGTGCACAAGCAATGGGTACAGGAATATTGCCATATCCCGGATCCACAGCACGTAAATGTAACGGTCTGTCTTCTCATATACTGTGCGCAAGCAATGGGTACAGGAATATTGTCATATCCCGGATCCACCAAGGCCCATACTGTGCACAAAGCAATGGGTACAGGAATATTGCCATATCCCGGGTCCACACCACGTAAATGTAACGGTCCGTCTTCTCATATACTGTGCACAAGCAATGGGTACAGGAATATTGCCATATCCCGGGTCCACCAAGGCCGTACATTGTGCTAAGCAATAAATGGCATAAGGATCCGTGATATGGCAATATTTCTGTACCCATTGCTTGCGCGCAGAAAACAGACCGTTACAGGCCGTGCTGTGGACCCGGGATATGGCAATATTCCTGTACCCATTGCTTGTGCACAGTATACGAGAAGACAGACCGTTACATTTTTGTGCTGTGCACCCGGGATATGGCAATATTCCTGTACCCATTGCTTGTGCACAGTATATGAGAAGACAGGCCGTTACATTTACGTGCTGTGGACCCGGGATATGGCAATATTCCTGCACCCATTGCTTGTGCACAGTATATGAGAAGACAGGCCGTTACAGTTGCGTGCTGTGGACCCGGGATATGGCAATATTCCTGCACCCATTGCTTGTGCACAGTATACGAGAAGACAGACCGTTACATTTTGTGCATGCTGTGGACCCGGGATATGGCAATATTCCTGTACCCATTACTTGTGCACAGTATATGAGAAGACAGGCCGTTACATTTGCGTGCTGTGGACCCGGGATATGGCAATATTCCTGTACCCATTGCTTGTGCACAGTATATGAGAAGACAGACCGTTACATTTTCGTGCTGTGGACCCGGGATATGGCAATGTTCCTGTACCCATTGCTTGTGCACAGTAAGACAGACCGTTACATTTTTGTGCTGTGGACCCGGGATATGGCAATATTCCTGCACCCAATGCATTGTGCACAGAGTGTACGGGCGGCGTCGGTATCAGCATAGAGTAGGGACTCTATGGGCGGACACACTTGCATTATGCAGTAGCGTCCGGGCGGACACGATTGCATAAAAAAATATGCAAAACCATCCGGCGGACATTACTGCATATGCAATAACGTCATCCAGATAGAATTGCATAGAGGACATAATTGCATGCGACAGGGGCATAGGAGATATCCCCTCCGCCGCAACCCCCCCCCCCCATCCTGGCAGCAGTTCCCCGCCCACCTCCAAACTCACTGAACCTCAAGTGCCGTTGCGAACAATTTTATTGTTTGGCTTTTTAGTTGTTCACTTTTGCTTCTTCGAACATCGTCAAACTGCCAAAATCCGCAACCCCATCAAATTAGACGTCTATGAAAGGTATGTCATTTAGGTTTTGTGTTGGATGTTTGCTTGTTTTCATATTTTGGGATAAGTAAGGTGTATTTCAGACAGCTTGTAGTCTTTTATTTTGTTAGGCAAAATAAAGGCAGGATTGAAAACCCAAATTCATGAATTATACACTTCCGTTTTCTTTCGTCTCGCATGCTCGTTGTCAGTTGTCACTGTTTGTTGTGGGTTCATTATTCCTTCCTCCATGAATGTTCTCACTTCTGACACCATTAAAATGGGTTCATAACAATTTAGACTCGAATGAAAGGGGCAATCTTATTGACTTGTTTCTTTGGCTTGTGTTGTTCAGTCCTCCACAGTCGATTCAAGCAAAACAGTACCATTCATCTTATATACCGCCCTCTATTGACTGACAACTTAAATTAAATAATTAATTTAATTTTAATTGTCAGTCAATAGAGGGCAGTATATAAGATGAGTGGTCATCAACAGTCATACGCCTACGTACACACGTCGTACAAGGATGGATTGTTACATGTTATTTACTTCAGTCATCATTTTCACTACGGATGACTGCACGACTGTTTACGAAGAAACACAAGGTTTGTTACCTGAACAAAAATGTCTCGGAAACTAGGTAAGGGATTCTAGTTTACCTCAATTATCCCTTTTTGGGGGGTAAAAATAAGCGAAAAAGTGGTGGCGCCGAACGCTGATACTGATAAGTGATAGTGATACGGAAAGTTATCCAATGTCTCTATCCTATTTATTTATTTGCTAAGTAATACTAAAAAGTGACTTTTTTATTTGTTATGAAATGAAATACTAAATAGTGGCTAGTTTCTAGGGGGTACAGGCCAACTTGGTCAATTGCAAGTCAACTCTGTCCCAAGCCAACTCGGTCCCAAGTCATCTCGGTCCCAAGTCAACTCTGTCCCAAGCCAACTCGGTCCCAAGTCATCTCGGTCCCAAGTCAACTCTGTCCCAAGCCAACTCGGTCCCAAGCCAACTCGGTCCCAAGCCAACTCGGTCCCAGCCAACTCGGTCCCAAGTCATCTCGGTCCCAAGCCAACTCTGTCCTAAGCCAACTCGGTCCCAGTCAACTCGGTCCCAGTCAACTCGGTCCCAAGCCAACTCGGTCCCAAGTCATCTCGGTCCCAAGTCAACTCGGTCCCAAGCCAACTCGGTCCCAAGTCATCTCGGTCCTAAGTCAACTCTGTCCTAAGCCAACTCGGTCCCAAGCCAACTCGGTCCCAAGTCATCTCGGTCCTAAGTCAACTCGGTCCAAGTCAACTCGGTCCCAAGTCATCTCGGTCCCATTCAACTCGGTCCCAGTCAACTCGGTCCCAAGTCAACTCGGTCCAAGTCAACTTGGTCCCAAGTCATCTCGGTGAGTTGATTAGTCAACTCAGTCCCAAGTCATCTCGGTCCCAAGTCAACTCGGTCCCAAAGTCAAGTTGGTCCTTCGACCAACCTTAATAATTTAAAAATTGTTTTATTGGTACAGTTTCTAATCAAATATATTTCATAACAAACGGTTACAAACGCTTTTCAAAGACCAACTCGACCGATCCAAGGCAACGTGTTCCTTTAATTATTAAAACATTTTATTACAAATATGAATTCTCAAGAGAAGACATTTATCTGTGACCAATGTGGAGCAACCTACTCGGAAGAAGGTGAATTAGAAAACCATCAAAAAATCCACATTTTGGCTCCTTCAGATGAATTTGTCTCTGACAGTAATAAATCTTTCTCTCGTGAACAAGGACTGAATGAGCATCAAAAGGTCCACACTGGAGAGAAATCATTTGTTTGTGAACTTTCTGGAGAGTGTTTCTTAAATGAACATTCCCTAACAGACCATAAATGCATCAACGCTGGAGAGAAAATATTTGCTTGTGACACTTGTGAAAAAACATTTTCAGGAAAACAGAGCCTAACCCTCCATCAACGTGTTCACACGGGAGAGAAACCATTCGTTTGTGAGACCTGTGATAAAGCGTTTTCGCATAAACACAGCCTTGTGTACCATCAGCGCGTTCACACTGGAGAAAAACCACACGTCTGTGATATTTGTGGAAAAGCTTTTTCTCATAAACCTTGTCTCCGCACCCATCAGCATGTCCACACTGGGGAGAAACCGTTTACTTTTCACAATTTGCGGAGCGGTTTTCAGATGGAAAGCTGTTTTAAGTCGGCATTTATTGCTCCACACAAGAGAGAAACTATTTGTTTGTGATAATTGTGGAGAAGAATTTTCTGAAAAACCTGAGCTGACTGCCCATCGGCTTGTACATGCTGGCGAGAAACTATTTGTCTGTGATTTTGTGGAAAAGCGTTTTCTCTTAAAGGTACTCTGAAAACACACCAGAAAGACCACGACAAAGCATTTGTTTGTGACACTTGTGGCAAAGCCTTTTCGCGAAGATTTACTCTAACCGACCATCAACGCATCCACACCGGAGAATGTCCTTTTGTTTGTGACACCTGTGGAGCTTGTTTTGTTAGGAAAGGTGCTTTAAATCAGCATCGATTTGTCCACACCGGAGAGAAAGCATTTGTATGCGACCAGTGTGGAAAAGGCTTTTCACTCAAACATGTTTTAGTTAGACACCAGCGTGTCCACACTGGAGAGAAACCATTCGTTTGTGACCTCTGCGGGAAAAACTTCTCGCATAAACACACTTTGACTGCCCATCGGCGCGTCCACACTGGAGAGAAACCATTTGTCTGTGACGATTGTGGAGATGGTTTCGTTAGGAAAGATGACTTGAATCGACATCAGTCCACCCACACTGGAGAAAAACCATTTGTTTGCGATATTTGTGGGAAAGCCTTCGGACTCAAACGCACTCTGACAAATCATCAAGCACTCCACATCAGAGAGAAACACTTCAATTGTGCTCTGATGAGAGTCACCAAAGGGCGCCAGAGCAAAAGGAGAGGGCACCATGGCAGTAAGCTTTTTTGGGATATGGCGGACACAATGCTACATCACTGTATGGTTTGGGTAAATTTGTGCGTATTTACCATAGAAATAGAACATGTGTTATTCAGTGAAGTGCGCATTTTAGGCGACGCGGCGTTTACACGTAAACCTATTGCCCACCAACATGGCGAGCGTGGCATTAGCAAGGGGTCCGCCATACCTCAAAAAGGCTTATTGCTGTGGGTGCAATGGGTTATTTTGAGTTTATTTGGATAGGTACTCTTTTACCTAACTACACAAAAGCTTGCCTTAAGTTGTTTTGGCGCAGCAACGAATAAATGAATTGATTTCTCAATTTATTTTTATATAGACACATTCTTTTACTTATGGATCACGAAAACTAATAAAGCATAAATATTACTGTCATTTTATGAAACTAAATTTGATCCTTGTTTGTTTTTATGACTGGTCGACTCTTATTATATAACAAGATTACCTCTTTATAGTAGGAACTTTGTTTTCAGTCCTACGTGGGTTTTCCCTCGAATATACTCCCCAGTTTCCCTCCCATTGAAAAGTGAAATTTCCTTCCTCGTCTTCTCTTCATTGGGTTCTTGGCTAGTACAGTACAGTGATTAGGTTCGCTTTTCTGAGAGTTCTTTGCTTCACTTGCAAAATTACCCGCAGGAACTTTGTTTTCAGTACTTGCCTGACTGTGTGGGTTTTTCCCTGGAATATTTCTCTAGGGTTTTCCTCCCCATCTTAAAGCCAGCGGACACTTGGTAATTGTCAAAGACCAGTATTCTCACTTGCTGTAATTCAACATATGCATAAAATAACAAACCTGTGAAAATTTGAGGTCGATTGGTCGCCGGAGTTTCGAGATAACTATGAATGAAAAAAAAGCACCCTTGTCACACAAAGTTGTGTGCTTTCAGATGCTTCATTTCGAGACCTCAAATTCTAAACTTGAGGTCTCGAAATCAAATTTGTGGAAAATTACTTCTTTCTCGAAAACTACTCCACTTCAGAGGGAGCCGTTTCTCACAATGTTTTATACTACCAACCTCTCTCCATTGCTCGTTACCAAGTAATGCTAATACTTATTTTGAGTAATTACCAATAGTGTCCACTGCCTTTAAACTGAAACTTGTTTTCTCTATATTGGATTCTTGGCTAGTGCAGTGATCAAGTTCGCTTTCAAGCAGAAACGAGATGCGGACTTCAGAATGTTCTCTTGATGACAGCACTCTTTATAACATGTATAACGGGGTGGACTATTGACATTTGCATTTATTGTTTGCGATAGATTATAAAGAAACTTAAATAAATTTGGGTTGTGGGTTTGATGTACTATTTGATTATGTAAATAAACAGGAGAAAACAACAACACAAACAACAACAAATAACCATGAACTCCTTCTTAATATCGACTTTTTATTCCTCATAGATCGTTTAAAAAAAAGTGTTTAAGTATTGTTTTAAAAGCATTCCAAAGCAAAGTATATATATATCACAACTAAAACTTAAAAAGGTCCCCCCTCCCACAAGGGGGGGGGGGGGGGGTCAGGAAAGAACTGGGCAACTTATTGCCACGAATATTATTGCATTTTTTTTGTTCATGCACACAGATTAAAAAGCAGCATTGTACGACCTGAATACATAAAGCAGATTTTATGAAAATCTTGGGGGAAAAAAAAAAAACTTAAAATTATCGAAAGTTATTAAAATATTGTGGCAGAATTATTTCCAATAAAAACATAAATGCGAATATAATAACTAGAATCTAGAATCTGCATAGAAATTGTATCTGTTATATACATTTAAAAAACATCAATACTCAATACTTTTAAAATAAGTTCTTAAGTAAAACCAAACTACAATGTAGCAATGAAAACAAAAATAAACCCTGTGATTTACTGCATGGCCAAGTGCTAAAATTGCTGGACTCTGGCCGATGGTCCAGTGGTTATTTCAAGCAATGTGAGTTACTGGCCAAGTGCTAAAATTACTGGACTCTGGCCGATGGTCCAGTGGTTATTTCAAGCAATGTGAGTTGCTGGCCAAGTGGCTAAAATTACTGGACTCTGGCCGATGGTCCAGTGGTTATTTCAAGCAATGTGAGTTGCTGGCCAAGTGCTAAAATTACTGGACTCTGGCCGATGGTCCAGTGGTTATTTCAAGCAATGTGAGTTGCTGGCCAAGTGGCTAAAATTACTGGACTCTGGCCGATGGTCCAGTGATTATTTTAAGCAATGTGAGTTGCTGGCCAAGTGGCTAAAATTATTGGACTCTTGCCGATGGTCCAGTGATTATTTCAAGCAATGTGAGTTGCTGGCCAAGTGGCTAAAATTACTGGACTCTGGCCGATGGTCCAGTGGTTGTTCAAGCCATACTATTTTATATGCACTGCCAATTGTGTAATAAAGCCTCTAAGACTCTCAGTATAAAATAACAGAAACAGATCTGTAATTACACGGAGGCCATGGCCTCTGTTGCCCCTAATCTTGGCGGCCTCTGTTGCCCCTAATCTTGGCGGCCTCTGTTGCCCCTAATCTTGGCGGCCTCGGTGCCCCTAATCTTGGCGGCCTCGGTGCCCCTAATCTTGGCGGCCTCAGTGCCCCTAATCTTGGCGGCCTCGGTGCCCCTAATCTTGGCGGCCTCTGTTGCCCCTAATCTTGGCGGCCTCTGTTGCCCCTAATCTTGGCGGCCTCTGTTGCCCCTAATCTTGGCGGCCTCGGTGCCCCTAATCTTGGCGGCCTCGGTGCCCCTAATCTTGGCGGCCTCTGTTGCCCCTAATCTTGGCGACCTCGGTGCCCCTAATCTTGGCGGCCTCGGTGCCCCTAATCTTGGCGGCCTCTGTTGCCCCTAATCTTGGCGGCCTCGGTGCCCCTAATCTTGGCGGCCTCGGTGCCCCTAATCTTGGCGGCCTCGGTGCCCCTAATCTTGGCGGCCTCTGTTGCCCCTAATCTTGGCGGCCTCGGTGCCCCTAATCTTGGCGGCCTCGGTGCCCCTAATCTTGGCGGCCTCTGTTGCCCCTAATCTTGGCGGCCTCGGTGCCCCTAGTCTTGGCGGCCTCGGTGCCCCTAATCTTGGCGGCCTCGGTGCCCCCTTTAAAAGGTAGATAGACTATATGAATTTCCGTTGGAAGCACACTTTTCAAAATGAAAATGGCCAAGTGGCTTTTTAAAGATGAATTTACAATGCGCCATCTATTTATATAGTATACAAGACCCTGTTACGTGGTACAAATGTAGCACATAAACACCAAACAAGCAACAATATAAAAACAGAATACAAAGTGAACAAATCAATACAAATTAATGGACTCGATACCATAATAGACCGTATTGAATAACCCCTTTTTTCAATGAAAAGTCGCCATCTTGTTCGGCAAACCGTATGCGCGTCCAAACGCGTACATCATCGAAGCACGCAGCATACAACATTCTCGGTTTGATTTTTACGGCACATGGACGCGCGCCAAACGCACACACACAGACGCCATCTTGTACATAGGTCGAGATTTGAGCTGCAAGACGTCATATTTCAATACGGTCTATTATCCCCGTTAACAATTCTAAATTTTATATTAGTTTGTTTGATCATGCCGACTACAAACTCCGACAAGTCACTACTTATACCAGCTTCAAAACTCATTCAAAAACTTATTTTTGTGCTTAAAGACCTGCTTGAACGAAAATGTAAAGTTGTGAACTTTGCTGAATTTCATTTGAAATGTTTTCAATAAAAAAGGAAATCGAGTCATATGATTATAAATAGATTTTAATTGTGTAAAAAAAACAATCCTTTTCAATACCCTTATTCAGCGCTTTTGTTACGTTACCTAATCACTCTCAAAATGTCTTTATTGCGAGTTTTAATTTGTAAAGCCGCTTTGTTGCAGCGTGGAGGTATAACAAAGCAAACTCCCACACATGACGTCAGCGGCATTGTCAAGTGTTTTTAGTCTTTCAAAACCTCTACGTTGGGCCCTGATTTTTAAAACAATAATTATGAAAAAATCAGAAGTGTACACATATCAAAATTACATTGAAATAGTGAACAAGTGCATTATAAACAAGTAAAAATAAAATTTAAGTTAAAAACATTCCGCTCTGGTAGCTGTTTAAATCTCTGTTACTCATTGTAGGCACACTTGCTTATTCTTCTATCCTGCGCCAGGAGTGTCTTTTAGACAGACATGGCGCATTAAAAATGGGCACTATTACTATTGTTATTATTCTGGCAATAAGTATGCCTGATAATATACCATCATGCTATCGCCATCTTGTTCATGTACAAGTTTCATTTTAAAAATCAGCAAAACATCTGGAGCGAACATTTTCATGCAGAAAGAATAATCCCTATAAAGACTGCACTACCTGAGAAATGTTACTGCAGTAAATTCATTTAAATTCGTTTTTAATAAACAATCATTGGTTGTGCTGGATTTCTATTAATTATTTAAATGAAAGTTATCTTATAACTTAATTGAATCTATACAAAATAAGTATTTAAAATTAGTTTGGCAAGCTCAAGAGCATGGCAGGAGGTGTGGCTCATAAAAAAATCACAAAATATATAAAATTTTCCATAACAATTATTTCAAAGTGTTTGGAATGTTTGCAGGTTTTGGTTGTCCCTGTTAACTAAAAACGTGAAAGTTGTGTGTAACTTTGTGCATAGCTTTGAGAATTTAAATGAGTAAATAGACAATTTAAAATGTACAAATTGATGGCTTAAACTATAATTATAACCAAACAATTAGCATTTTGACGTCAGATGCTCAGGCTAGAAATGATGTCTGCCCATTTATCTTGCTCTGATAAAGGACATGTATTGGCTTATATGTATTCACATGTACATCAATTTTAACTGGGAATCTCCAAGACCATGAAAGCCATGTAAAATGATGTGAGGTCAAAGGTCATTATGTAGGTAGGCTCAACGGCAGATCTCTGGTGTAATTCACAAGCCTTGGTGTGACGTCAGATGTTGAGGCTAGACTGCTGTCTGTTCGACCGTGGTGCTCGAATCGGAACCTAGCGATGATCCACTGGCTACTACAGGGTACGAGTCAGGGGAATTGGTCACGTCATTGTAGTGTGGCGGTAGATCCTGTTAAATTGAACAACACAAACTTAAGGGTTGGAACTTGTGCTTTCCAATTAAAGGGCTTTGGTACTTTTGGTATTGACACAAAACACAATGTTCCTGATGCCAGGCACGACCTTTATTCAGGCATCTGATGAAAGCACACAAATTTTTTGTTTTTTCTTTCATCATTCTCTTGCAAATTTAATGGCCAATTGAGTCAAGGTAAACGTATTATTGAACTATTGAACTATTGAAATATATTGCACAGATTTGTCATTTTATGCATATGTTGGGATAGACCAAGTGAGAATACTGGTCTTTGACAATTACCAATGGGGTCCAGTGTCTTAAACAAATTGCTACATATTGAGTTCAATTAAATTCAACTCTTGTTGGAAAATAGAACACCATAAGATTTGATCAGATACATAGAAATAAGGTAAACAAATAAAAATGCCTCTCTAGTCATTTCTTTGTTCAACCCCAAAAATCAAAACCAAAAATGCATACAAGTAAACAAAATAAATATAATGTTAAAGCCATTATACACTTTCGGTAAACAGTATTGTCCAAGTCCCACACTTCGTGTATCACAACTTATATATAAAATAACAAACCTGTGAAAATTTAGGCTCAATCGGTCATCGGAGTCGGGAGAAAATAACAGGTAAACCCACTCTTGTTTCCGCGCGTTTCGCCAAGTCATGACATGTGTTTAAAATAAATCCGTAATTCTCGCTAACGAGAATTTATATTGTTTTAATGTTTTCTCAAAAAGTTAAGGATTTCATGGAGTAATATTTCAAGAGAAGTCTTTCACCATTACTTCCTGTAAACCCTGTAAATTATGTGAACTTTTTTTTTTTTTTTTTACCGAAAGTGTATAATGGCTTTAAAGCAAATAATAACTAACTAGGAATTAACTATGTACAAGAGAGGATCGAGAGCATGAGGCCGTTAGAGTAAAGCGAGGCTTGTAGAAAATAGCCCTTATACATACAAACAAACAAACAAACAAACAAACAAACAAACAGCGAAGACGAACAAGGACAAGACGGACAAAGTGAACAATGACACTATAAAATGCTGACGACAAACCACAAAGAATAAAATACCAGGCTAAAGGCCCGGTCCCACTGCAGCGATAACGATTACGACGCAAAGATAACGCATTCTATTGGTTGAATGAGCGTGTGTGTATTCTGCGTGGAGCAAATCAACCAATAGAACGCGTTCTCTTTGCGTCGTGATCGTTATCGTTATCGCTGCAGTGTGACTCGGCCTTAACTGTAGACGACAAAAGTAAATAGATAAGTAGAGAAACAGCTGTGTTACTTGTGTGACTTGGGTGTTTACCGGTTGATACGGGTTCCTAGACGATGTACGCGTCATTATTGTATTTTCTCCATGCTTCCTATTCATCTTATGGCATGCGAAGCACAGTAGTAGAAAGACAACAACTGCGACGACGACCCCGATAATGATGTTTTGAGTTCTTGTAGATTCTGGACTCCCTATTCACATAAAGAAAATAACAAGAAAGATAATAAGGACAAAACCACTCGATCTTTGGCACGGAATACACAAAATGAAATAACAAGAAATAATTATAGCTTCTGGATTCACTATTACGTCCCGTCAGAAGGACGAAGCAGTGGTGAAGTGCCTTGGTTAAGGACATAAGTGTCACAACTGCCATTCGAAAACCCACACTCTGCTGATCAGAAACACCAGAGTTTGAATTCGGTGCTCTTATAACCGCTCGGTCACGACACTACCACAGAAGAAATCTGTTACACAACTTTGTCTTACTCTCTGTTGGTCTTGGGTCAACACTTGGGTACTCATCACTGTAGCACACCACGGCAGCCTGGTTTCCAGAGAACCCACTGCAGATACCGTCGCCAGGGATACGATAATAACAATCAGCAAGATTCCCCTCCGTCCCCTCGCACTCCAAGTCTCGAATCAAGAAGTCCTCCTCTGCGTAACTATACAGATCCTTAGCGTCCCAGCCGGGTATGGCAACAACAAGAGACTGGTACCCAAGCTGCCGACAGATGACTTCACCCTCCGATTCGTCCCAGTCATAATGGCATATTGCGCCCTTGAATCCGTCAAACATCACTTGGACTGTGCCTTGGTTTGGATAGGGTCCGTTTACTAGACTCACCTCAAAGCCTAAAACAAAGTACCAGAAAAGCAGTGAAGTCAGTATTGGAAATAAGCTTTGCTTTATTTGCCACACAAAATAACATGTGCTTCTTGCTAGTACCAGTTTAATTTTAGGAAACACTTTAAAGGCAGTGGACACTATTGGTAATTACTCAAAATAATTGTTAGCATAAAACCTTAATTGGTAACAAGTAATGGGGAGAGGTTGATAGTATAAAACATTGTGAGAAACGGCTCCCTCTGAAGTAACACAGTTTTTGAGAAAGAAGTAGTTTTCTACGAATTTGATTTCGAGACCTCAGATTTAGAATTTGGTAATTGGACCAATAGCGTTCCTTTCACTTGAGGAATTGCATGGTTTCAACCAATACGTTTGACGGTCTTCAGAAGTCTTCATACTTACTCTGTACCCTGGGTCGGGGGTCGCAATGAACCTTGAGGAAAAAAGTACAGCAATAAGGACCCTCACAAAAAGGGCGGTCTTCAACGAATCCAGTTGCGCACTCAGTCACATTTTCCTCTTTTCCGGTACATTCTTCTATTTTTAGCAAAACAGGCAGCGTAGGAAGATAGTAGCTGATGTTGTAAGGGTACGAGCGCGACGACAGAAAGCCCAACTGACGACAGGCGACAGTGTCTTCTTTGCGCAAAGTGTCACCGTGGCAGATAGCCCCCCACTGGTCAGCATGAAAAATTTCAACACGTCCGATGGAGTTGACTGCTCCACCATTTAAGCGAATATCTCCTTCTTTGGCTGTAAATGAAATTTTTACAAAACATGAAATAAAACAAATACTCAATTCAATTCAATTCATAAAAGACATTTAACCAATGCTCGTGTGTTTCTATTTCACTGCTGGTGCTCGTTGAAAGCATGTTCAGCTTTCTGAAGGCACAATAGACACTCGGTAATTGTCACTTGGTGAATCTCAACATATAAAATAATGAACCTCTGAAAACTTGAGCTCACTTGGCTGTCGAAGTTGCGTGAGAATAGTGGAAGAAAAAACACCCTTGCTCGCACAAGTTGTGTGGTTTGAGATGCTTGATTTTGTTTCTCACAATGTTTTTAAACTATCAACAGCTCTCCATTGCTCGTTACCAAGTACGCTTTTATGCTAACAGTTAATTTGAGTAATTACCAATAAAGACTGGGGACCTCCAATGAAATCACTGGTTCTATAAAACCAATACCTGTCTTCCCTTGCCGATGAAGACAGGGGACCAGTCTATTGAAAATTTTTGGTTGATTTTGGCGCTATACAAATGCCCTCTGATTGACTGATGGACCCAATTCACCTGACGTCATCATCAAAATAATCTCAGATGCACCATACTGGTGGGCAATGTCACTGTGCGTTATTTAGTGAAATGGCCATTTTAGGCAACGCGGCGTTAAAATCCAAAATGGTGACTGTGGCACAGTAGCTGCGTGTGACGTGCGCACTTTACACAAATGCTCAGTATAACCAAACACTCACCATCACTCCATATGCCACACTGAACAGCAGCATCACCCGCGCTGCACGGTGTCTCACGCCGGGTCAAAGGGCAAAAGTTAACTCGCCGATAGCGCTCCAGAGGTCGTAGTGCAAAGCAGTTAAATTTCTGCGAGACGAAGTCCCTGTTTGGGTTACCACTGAACGTCCCTCCTGGTACTGTGTTGTTCGGTACCGGCATACCGAGCTGGTAACAGGCAGTCTTGGCTTCTTCAAAGCCCCAGTCATCTGCGCAAACTCTCCGCCAAACATTCTCGTAGAATATCTCAACGCTCCCTTCGGTCGGTTCCGTTCCGTTCTGTAGTCGGATGTCTCCAAAGCTACCTTTATTAATAAAATAAAAATAAATAAAATACATATATAGAGTGCAGAAACTTTCCAGCATTAAGTATTTATTCCACTGCACTTTAACAAGAGCTCCTGATATGCTTGGATAGACAGTTAATAATAATTTAAAAAAACACTTGGTCATGTTTCTTGTATCGTACAACAATAATGAATGCTAATAAGCATTTTGCAAATAGGAACCAGACTATTTTGTTCTTCCAGCTTCGGTTTTGGTTACATTGATATCAAAAAATTCAAGATGGCTGCACCATGATAGAGGTCTATACCACGCCAAGGGAGCAGCATTGAGCCAAAGAAAGACTCGCAAATGCTGGTCTCTCTTAACAAAATTTGCAGGCCAAGCCAGGCAAGAGTTACTGATAAAAAAAGTATGTTTTCAGTGACCTTTTGAACAACGGAGCTAGAACTTTTGATGGGATGTGGAGTGGAATTCCATATCCTAGGTCCTGCAACTAAAAATGATCCTGAATTTCTGGTGGTACGATAATTATACAAGTTACCCTGTGAACGTAAGTTGCTCTTCGCAGCCCCAGTTACATAAAACTTACACGGTCTAATGATGATGATAGTTGAAAATATCCCTTGAAATATTTCTGTCTGAAATGTCATATTTGAGGAGAAATAAATAATTTCATGTAGCGTTTTGAGTTTATCGCTCAGTAAGCATTTTATTCTTTTTTATTTTGGCATCGATGCAATGCAAAATTTGTAATCAATTTTTCACCGTTCTCTCGTGACCCAGATGGCCAATCGATCTCAAACTTCTACAGGTTTGTCAGTTTATGCATATGATGGATTACATGAAGTGCTTACACTGCAAGCAACTGTTTTGTTAGCAAAAACCAATTCTGTAATATTCCTTTAAACATGTTTAAGACCGTTTTAAACTTTATTGTCAATCCCAACTAACCAGTGTCATAGCCATCGCAGACAACATGAACGTCCCTCATGTGATTACAAGAAACAGTTGGATCCGTCTGGTTTACGACTTGACAGTATTCAGCTGCCAGTCCTCCATCGCAGAGGACGATTGGTCCGCCGCCAGTAGTGTTGCGCATCGTACCAAATGATGTAGCTGGACGATACTCAAGTTTCTGACAGGCTCGCACGGCCCAACCGAAGTCAACATTTTTCTCACAGACGGTTGCCCAACCTATGACGTCTGAAATGTACATTTCCACTCGGCCTTCGTAGAGGCTGGGACCTCCTGATAGTCGCAAGTCTCCTGTGAAGCAAAACAAAGTTTTAATAATAATAATAATAATAATGACACCGGGGCGAACCCCTTCTCTTTTTGATAAGTGCACTGGGTTCTTTTACATGCCTTACACAACACATGGGACCAACGGCTTTACGTCCCATCCAAAGGACGAGGAAACAAGTCTCACGGCTGGAGATTCGAACTCACACTCTGCTGATCAAAAACACCAGAGTTTGAAATTCGGTGATCTTAACTGCTCGGCCACAACACTTCCACGAGAGAGAGTCAGGTTGGCGCAGTGGTGTCTTGCCTCGCCTTCCAAGGGAAGCTAATCGAACGCACCATATAATTTCTCTACTAAATAAACTCACCAACAGTAACCCCAGCCTCTTCCGTCAATGGGGGAAGATTCGAGCAGATGACACCGAGATCATATCTGTACTGGGCGCACTCGGAGTCATCTAATTTGTGATAGCACTCTAAAATACTCCCTTCATTCCCGTTGCAGTTTAACCCGCTGACGAGCACCTCCCCGCTTCCTCTACCAAATGACTTTATCCCGTCAGAATATTGAAAGCCAAGTTGATTACAGATGAATGTTGCTTCCAGGTTCTTGACGCTTGGTTTACAAATGCTTCCCCACTCGCCCTGGTAAAGCATCTCGACACGGCCCTCCGTGATGGAACTGCCATTAGCCAATCGCAGATCAAATTCCACGGCTGTACAGTAATAACAAAACAAATTATTTCTTTATTGTTCTAAATAAAAATAATATTTATTTTGGTATGACACTGCTCTTGAGTAAAATTCCTGTGATTTATTTCACAGAGCTTGGGAGAGTACTTAGTATACAGTGCTAACACACATCGGTGTATATGGGTAAAAACAAAAATTCATATTCTTTATCCCCGATGCAAATTTCCATCTATTAAAGCCAGTTCCTCTGATGGGAGCTCAAGATGGCTGTGTCCTGAAGTGAGCAAGGAACTACCATAAATTGCTTCCCACCCAGGTGATTGATTGGGATCCTTACCTGCTGGTCTCATACCACATTGAGCACCGGCACCACCGGTGGAACACGGCATAGCTCTTGCCGTCCAAAAACAATTTTGAAGAGTGAGCTCTTGACCAGTACATATGATACTATTCGGCAACGTGTCGCCTGCTCCATTCCTCCCGAATGACCCTCCTGGCGGTACTGCTGAGGAGGGTTCCGGCAGCCCAAGCTGTCTACAAGTTGACTGGACCTCTTCAATCCCCCAGTCATCCGAGCACAGCGTCTTCCAAGTGTTTTTGTCGAAGAACTCAACTTGTCCTTCGGTTTCAATCGATCCGTCGACAAGTCTGACCTGACCCTGTCGACCTTTAAAATTAAAATTGAAACACAAAAGCATTATTACAATATGGGCACAAAACAAGGTCATTTAATCTTGTTAATTTGTTGACACTATTAATGTAAACCTATAATTTGTTGTGCCTCACACTTCCACTACCTCAGGCTCACAAGCCCATCCGATTGATGCAATGCCCACCCAGACACCAGTGTCCAGACTGGCTGTCTCTTGAACTAAAAGCACATCCCGATTGATGCAATGCCCACCCAGACACCAGTGTCCAGACTGGCTGTCTCTTGGACTAGAAGCCCATCCCGATTGATGCAATGCCCACCCAGACACCAGTGTCCAGACTGGCTGTCTCTTGGACTAGAATAACTCTTTTGTCTAATGACCTCCTACCACACTCATCCTAACTGACCACCCTTCGACCTGCTTGTTCTAGTCATCATCAGGATACTCTGAAACACTTTATGTATCACAATACAAATTATCATTCTAACAGGTCCATCCGTTGATGAATGGTTTCTTTTTTTTAAATAAAATTTACCTTTATCAACCCCGTTACAAACAATATCTACATCTGTGCTGTGAGTACATGTAGGGTCAATGCTAGTGATCTCTTGACAGTTCTCCGTGTCAAATCCGTCGACCCCTGCTGGACATCTTGCAAGGGGGCCACTACCCGTCCCATAGCGACCGCTACCCACAGAGGAAGCAGGACGGAACCCAAGTTTCTGACAAGCTTGTTCGGCCCAACTGAAGTCTATGCCGTCCCCGCAGACAGTCGACCAACCTCCAATGAAGACTTGAACCCGACCTTCGTACGGGGTCGATCCTCCTACAAGTTGAAGGTCACCTTATGCAAAAGAAAAAGTCAAAGGAATTTAATTTATGGCTGAACTCTTATATAGTGCTCATACCCGCCACTCAGTGACGCTCAAGTCGCTTCAAAACCACTTTTATTTCCTGCAAGGTATTGTGGAGCTACATTGCTCAAGTGTGAGACCTATTCCTTTACATAGCACCATGTAATGGTTTTGTGAGTACTGTGGCGCAACATTAATAATTAATAAACCATGAACACCAAGGCGAACCCCTTCTCTTTACGATAAGTGCTCTGGGTTCTTTTATGTGCGTTACTCAACACACAGGACTTACACCTTAACGTCCCATAAGAAGGACGCAGCAATATTGGTCAAGTGTTTTGCTTAATAGTCTTCCTGTGCATATTCACCAGGCTAGTTCTTTACAATGTTTTAAGTCTCTGTTGAAAACTCATTTGTTCAGAGCTGTTTTTTTGTAATCTCCTTACTTGTAATTTGTATCTTTCTTTCATTGTATATTTTATTGTTCTCTTTATGCGCTTTGAGGCTTTTCGCATTAGGCGCTTTACAAATGTCTTACTATTATAAGAGTCACAACCAGAAATCGAAACCCACAATCCGATGATTTAGCCATCAGAACAAACCCCAAATTAAACTTTGAGCCACCAACGTTTACACTTTATGCGGTATACCAACTTTTTAACAAAGGAATCTGTTCTTATACTCACCAAGCGAGGGATAGGAAGGCATACTAATAGCAGGGAGATTAGAACAGACGAGACCAACTTCCTTATTGACGTGACATGCAAAATCATTCACGACATGGTAGCAGTCTAGAAGATTCAACTCATCCCCGTTGCAGTTGACCATGTTCAGAAAATAGTCGTTGTAGGTTTCGCTAAAACGTTTTTGCCGATCTGCCGACTGGAATCCCAAATGACGGCAAGCTACTGTTGCCTCCTCCATGTTGAAGTTGCTGTCACAGACTGCTCCCCACTCCCCTTGGTAGAACATTTCCAGACGACCTTCTAGACTTGTCTGCCCATCGTTGAGACGAAGGTCAAACTCTTGCACTGCAAAGACAGAGAATTGGAAAAAATTTAAAATTCATCAAAACCATTGGACACTTGGTACAGGAAAAAAAAAAGTTCACAGATTTACAAATAACTTACAGGGTTTACAGAAGGTAGTGGTGAAAGACTTCTCTTGAAATATTATTCCATGAAATGCTTTACTTTTTGAGAAAACAGTAAAACAATATAAATTCTCGTTAGCGAGAATTACGGATTTATTTTAAACACATGTCATGACACGGCGAAACGCGCGGATACAAGGGTGGGTTTTTTCCGTTATTTTCTCCCGACTCCGATGATCGATTGAGCCTAAATTTTCAAAGGTTTGTTATTTGATATAGAAGTTGTGATACACGAAGTGTGGGCCCTGGACAATACTGTTTACCAAAAGGGTCCAATGGCTTTAAAAAAAACAAGTGTTTTTTTATCTTTTTGCACACACAACATGAAAATGAGAATTAGTGGTTGCTAACTAATTACCATTAAAAAATCTACTGGTATAAAAAGCAAAACAGTTGTTTTGAACCTAGTACAACCAAACATTGCATTTGTAAAGAAATTATTAAAAAGAATTGTGTACCTTCCTTGTTGACTATGGTGCCACATCGAGCACTAGCACCACCGTTTCTACACGAAGTACTCAATGTCCAAGAACAACTTTGAAGATTTAGCTCTAAACCCGTGCATGCGACACTACTCTGCTTGTAACCGGACCCGTCCCCGAACAACCCTCCTGACGGTACAGCTGCCGAGGGTTCTGGCAGACCAAGCTGTCGACAAGTTGCTCGAACCTCTTCAAACCCCCAGTCATCCGAGCACAGCGTCTTCCAAGTGTTTTGGTCGAAGAACTCGACTCGTCCTTCAGTTTCAGCTGAATCACCGACTAGTCTGACCTCATCCTGTCGACCTTGAAACAAAAATCATACGCCAAGAAGAAAATTAAGTTTCATCCTTAAAGAGCAAGAAGGAGCCTGTTTCATGAGATATAAATGGAACTAATTGCTTCGCTTCACCCAGGGGCAAATGGGTTCCTGTGAGGGCAGAAATAGTTCTTGTGAT
The DNA here is from genome assembly GCF_902459465.1 of Asterias rubens. NCBI lineage: Eukaryota > Metazoa > Echinodermata > Asteroidea > Forcipulatida > Asteriidae > Asterias > Asterias rubens. Next base: position 1,224,708 of record NC_047075.1, read on the forward strand.
TGATTTAGCTTACTAGCGCAAAAGGGTTGTACACTCCCAGGGGGCTGAGACAGTTTAAGGAATCATTTAAATGGCCCAGTGACCAGGTAATCATGTTGGAAGCGCTTTAAGACGCCCTTCAGGTGGGTGAAGTGCTATATAAAAAATCAATCATTATTGTTATTATTATTATTATCAGGGATGAGATTGTTCAGACTTTTGGCTCAATTCAGACTTTCTATGTCGGCCTGGTGAAGAAATTCAGACAATATTTTGTTCTACAAATAAAGAAATCCTGCTCATTTGTCTACTTCTCTAGTGCTTTGGATACTGTTTTCAAAAGCTCCTTCGAATCTAAACCACAGGGTTACCAAACGGTAGAAATGGCATCATTCCAACATACATTTGATTTTGTTAGTATTAGTATTTTATTAGTAATGACTCTCATATCACCCCTGTATAATTTACCTGGCTCTCTGCCGCTGCAGACTATCTCTACACCTACACTCTCGCTGCAGAGTTGACTGCTCTGACATTGCGTAGTATTCAGATACCTGTCAGTCTGTAGACAGCTTGTAACCGGACCCGTCCCCGCTTCGCCCGAGGGTGTTGTCCCGATCGATGTAGCAGGACGGTACCCAAGCTTCTCACAGACTTGCTCAGCCCTTATGAAGTCCCAATGCTCGCTACAGACGGTGGCCCACTCTTCAGTTCCAGCCAAGAACACCTCTAGACGACCTTCGTAGGGATTCGAACCTCCAACCAGTCGTATATCTCCTGCAGAGGAAAATAATAATTCTAACCCATATCCACACAGCACTTCATCCTTAGAGGCCCATACAAGTATAGAGCGCTAATGAAATAATTTATTATTACTACACTTGCTACATAAAATTGGGTAGGTAGTGCTTTCTGCTCTACCGGCCAGGCTTCGGATTGATGATACCCAAGCCTACATTCGTATGGACTGTGAAAGGGGTAACCCTATTTAAGCTCTAGGAGTAGGTGGCAACAGCCTCTGGAAAAAAAAAAATTGTAGCCCACACCTTGAAGTGGCCTTCAGGCCTTGTGTGTCTGGCGACTTGCATAAAAAAAATAAACTATATGTCGCGAATTATTATTACATAACTTACCCGGGCTGGCATCAGGTGACATGCTTGAAGGCTTCTCATTGGTGCATGCAATCCCGACCTCGTTACTTTTGCCACATGTCGTCATCCCTTCGTCAATGACGTAGTAACAGTCCGTGAGTCTATCTTCATTCCCATTGCAGTTCACTTCTTGTAGGATCAAATCTAAGTAACCATTTGAGTCAAAGTAGGGCGTCGTTCTCGTTTCGGCGTATTGGTACCCGAGTTGACGGCATGCTACTGTCGCTTCCTCAAGACGGAAGTTGTGATCGCATATCGTACCAAACCATTTATACGTTGTTGTTGTTGATGTAGAGTACGTCCGGTAGTATTCGATTTCAAGCCGTCCTACTGAATCAGTTGAGCCGTCCCTGAGTTGCAAGGTCAACTCTGGAGCTGCATAGAGAGACAAAACACTTGTGATCTTTTAAAAGCATAGTTTATTTACTTTATCGCTTAAACATATCAAATTTTACGCTGGACCACCAGCTGCGAGGCTAGTGATTTCTTTCTGTGTTGGGCCACTAGCAAACTGAAACTTGTCTACTTTATAATTTCTTCTCTCCATTAGGTTCTTGGCTAGTGCACTAGGTAGCAGTAGAGTACCATATCATGTACAGTAGTTGTGATAACAAAACCCTCCTCCCGACGACGAAGCCTCGGCTTCTGCGTTGGGAGGAGGGTAACAATCACAGTAGACCCAGTTACTGGGGCACTGTACTCCTTTTTTTTATTTTGGTCTTCTGATTGATTATGACAAAGGTCTGCATGCACTGTATGGGTGCGCTCGATTAGCTTCCCTGGATCAACCCCGGTCTGCCCCCGGTGCGTTCGAATAGCTTTGAAGTTTGAGGTCATTCCAGGTCCAGGGGCATGACGTCACTACGAGAGCAGTGAGTGATTATTTGTTTAGCCCCTGTCAGGGGCTCACCCGAGTGAGCATCGCGGGGTAGCCCAGGGAAGCTATTCGAACGCACCCATTCATTGATTTCGAGTTCACTGCATTTTTGAGAGTCCTTGCACTTGCAGTTAGCTTGACAGTCCCAACCAACCATAATCAATAAAAATATGAAATGAAAAATGAAATTGAAATAAATAAAATGAAATGACTTTATTACAATTAGCCTCCATATTTATGATCTGCCAAATTCAGGGAAGAAACAATCAGAGATTCAAATATATTAATGGCTGCGCCCCAAAACACTGAACACTTATGACTTATTATCGCATCAAACTACCATGAGTTCATTAAAATGATGCATTTGACAAGTTGACTTTCCGACTTGTTGCACAGAAATCATAACTCATGAGTCATATATTATTATTTATTGTTTATAAATTATATTAAAATAAATTATTCAAATTACGCGATCTGCTTCGTTGGATCATGGAGGAAGAAAATTTGGTTGGATCACAAAAACATGATTATTCTATCATCATGGCCTCCTTACCGTCCAACCAGCTACGGAGCACACTCGCTGAGCAGATCACAAATAATCTTGAGCAAAAAAACACCAGAATAAGCTGCCAAACCATCAAAAACTGCTTTCCCAACGCACCCATTTTGATGGTCAATTGTCACAAGATCAATGGGCGTGCCCTTAATACATATGAATAACCGTAACAAGTCAAGGTCATTCAATAGGGGGCGCTAATCAGTGTCAACATAAACACGTGTGGTTCATGACCTTTGTGCACACTGTGCACAAAACAGGTACAGAAACTTGCCATTTATCCCGGGTCCACAGCACGTAAATGTAACGGTCCGTCTTCTCATATACTGTGCACAAGCAATGGGTACAGGAATATTGCCATATCCCGGGTCCACAGCACGTAAATGTAACGGTCTGTCTTCTCATATACTGTGCACAAGCAATGGGTACAGGAATATTGCCATATCCCGGGTCCACCAAGGCCCATACTGTGCACAAAGCAATGGGTACAGGAATATTGCCATATCCCGGGTCCACACCACGTAAATGTAACGGTCCGTCTTCTCATATACTGTGCACAAGCAATGGGTACAGGAATATTGCCATATCCCGGGTCCACCAAGGCCGTACATTGTGCTAAGCAATAAACGGCATAAGGATCCGTGATATGGCAATATTCCTGTACCCATTGCTTGTGCACAGTATATGAGAAGACAGCCCGTTACATTTACGTGCTGTGGACCCGGGATATGGCAATAATTCCTGCACCCGTTGCTTGTGCACAGTATATGAGAAGAGAGACCGTTACATTTTCGTGCTGTGGATCCGGGATATGGCAATATTCCTGTACCCATTGCTTTGTGCACAGTATTGGCCTTGGTGGACCCGGGATATGGCAATGTTCCTGTACCCATTGCTTGTGCAAAGAGCGCGGGCCTTGGTTGGACCCGGGATATGGCAATATTCCTGTACCCATTGCTTGTGCACAGTATATGAGAAGACAGACCGTTACATTTACGTGCTGTGGATCCGTGATAATGGCAATATTCCTGCACCCATTGCTTGTGCACAGTATATATGAGAAGAGAGACGGTTTCATTTTCGTGCTGTGGATCCGGGATATGGCAATATTCCTGTACCCATTGCTTGTGCACAGAGTGTACGGGCGGTGTCGGTATCAGAGCCGATTTGTATCTGTCTTTAGCTTGTTTAGAGAGCCATTTTTTATTCGTGGCTCCCAGAGGATGATGCATCATTAAGTAAGTATCTTAGAAATAATATTTTGTCGAAATTTGGGAAGGGGTGTTTTGGGTACGTACTTGAAGTCATGGCTCTCAAGTAATTGTTTGCAAAAATCTCGGACGTGAAGTAAACGTTTTAGACTAATTATTCACTGTGTGCAAATCTTTCGTCACGTGAAAGTGTTTATAGTAAAAACGTTTATGTCACGTCCAATTTTCTTGCCAACACCATGACTTCAACTACGTACCCAAAATACCTGCTTGCCAAATTTCCAAACCATTAATAAATTGCATACAAAACAATAATGCAACTGCTTATGAGAACAATGCACCGGAACTACAATCAGCAAGTGATTCCGTAACGATGCCAAAGACAGGTGAGAAAAGCTGAAGACAGGACCCGGGACTGATATGCATGAAAATGAAATCAATTTGATCACTCGACACACTTGCATTATGCAGTAGCGTCCGGGCGGACACGATTGCATAAAAAAATATGCAAAACAGTCCGGCGGACATTACTGCATATGCAATAACGTCATCCGGATAGAATTGCATAGAGGACATAATTGCATGCGACAGGGGCATAGGAGAAATCCCCTCCGCCGCAACCCCCCCCCCCCCCTCCTGGCAGCAGTTCCCCGCCCACCTCCAAACTCACTGAACCTCAAGTGCGTTGCGATCAATTTTGTCGTTTTGCTTTTTAGTTGTGTTGTTCACTTTTGCTTCTTCGAACATCGTCAAACTGCCAAAATCCGCAACCCCATCAAATTAGACGTCTATAAGGTATGTCATTTAGGTTTTGTGTTGGATGTTTGCTTGTTTTCATATTTTGGGATAAGTAAGGTGTATTTCAGACAGCTTGTAGTCTTTTATTTTGTTAGGCAAAATAAAGGCAGGATTGAAAACCCAAATTCATGAATTATACACTTCCGTTTTCTTTCGTCTCGCATGCTTGTCATGTTGTCAGTTGTCACTGTTTGTTGTGGGTACATTATTCCTTCCTCCATGAATGTTCTCACTTCTGACACCATTAACATTGGTTCATAACAATTTAGACTCGAAGGAAAGGGGCAATCTTATTGACTTGTTTCTTTGGCTTGTGTTGTTCAGTCCTCCAGTCGATTCAAGCAAAACAGTACCATTCATATTATATACCGCCCTCTATTGACTGACAACTTAAATTAAATAATTAATTTAATTTTAATTGTCAGTCAATAGAGGGCAGTATATAAGATGAGTGGTCATCAACAACAGTCATACGCCTACGTACACGTCGTACAAGGATGGATTGTTAATGTTATTTACTTCAGTCGTCATTTTCACTACGGATGACTGCACGACTGTTTACGAAGAAACACAAGGTTTGTTACCTGAACAAAAATGTCTCGGAAACTAGGTAAGGGATTCTAGTTTACCTCAATTATCCCTTTTTGGGGGGTAAAAATAAGCGAAAAAGTGGTGGCGCTGAACGCTGATACTGATAAGTGATAGTGATACGGAAAGTTATCCATCCAATGTCTCTATCCTATTTATTTGCTAATACTATAGTACCTTGTGACTTTTGTGTTTGTTATGAAATGAAATACTAAATAGTGGCTAGTTTCTAGGGGGTACAGGCCAACTCGGTCAATTGCAAGTCAACTCTGTCCCAAGCCAACTCGGTCCCAAGTCATCTCGGTCCTAAGTCAACTCTGTCCTAAGCCAACTCGGTCCTAGTCAACTTAACTCGGTCCCAACTCCCAAGTCATCTCGGTCCTAAGTCAACTCGGTCCCAAGTCAACTTGGTCCCAAGTAATCTCGGTGAGTCGATTAGTCAACTCAGTCCCAAGTCATCTCGGGCCCAAGTCAACTCGGTCCCAAAGTCAAGTCGGTCCTTCGACCAACCTTAATGTTTTAAAAATTGTTTTATTGGTACAGTTTCTAATCAAATATATTTCATAACAAACGGTTACAAACGCTTTTCAAAGACCAACTCGACCGATCCAAGGCAACGTGTTCCTTTAATTATTAAAACATTTTATTACAGATATGAATTCTCAAGAGAAGACATTCATATGTGACCAATGTGGAGCAACCTACTCGGAAGAAGGTGAATTAGAAAACCATCAAAAAATCCACATTTTGGCTCCTTCAGATGAATTTGTCTCTGACAGTAATAAATCTTTCTCTCGTGAACAAGGACTGAATGAGCATCAAAAGGTCCACACTGGAGAGAGATCATTTGTTTGTGAAATTTGTGGAGATTGTTTCTTAAATGAACATTCCTTGACAGACCATAAATGCATCAACGCTGGAGAGAAACCATTTGCTTGTGACACTTGTGAAAAAACATTTTCAGGAAAACAGAGCCTAACCCTCCATCAACGTGTTCACACGGGAGAGAAACCATTCGTTTGTGAGACCTGTGATAAAGCGTTTTCGCATAAACACAGCCTTGTGTACCATCAGCGCGTTCACACTGGAGAAAAACCACACGTCTGTGATATTTGTGGAAAAGCCTTTTCTCATAAACCTCGTCTCCGCACCCATCAGCGTGTCCACACTGGGGAGAAACCGTTTACTTGTCACATTTGCGGAGCGATTTTCAGATGGAAAACTGTTTTAAGTCGGCATTTACTGCTCCACACAAGGGAGAAACTATTTGTTTGTGATAATTGTGGAGAAGAATTTTCTGAAAAACCTGAGCTGACCGCCCATCGGCTTGTACATGCTGGCGAGAAACCATTCATCTGTGATTTTTGTGGAAAAGCGTTTTCACTTAAAGGTACTCTGAAAACACACCAGAAAGACCACGAAAAAGCATTTGTTTGTGACACTTGTGGCAAAGCCTTTTCGCGAAGATTTACTCTAACCGACCATCAACGCATCCACACTGGAGAAAGTCCTTTTGTTTGTGACACTTGTGGTGCTTGTTTTGTTAGGAAAGGTGCTTTAAATCAGCATCGATTTGTCCACACTGGAGAGAAAGCATTTGTATGTGACCAGTGTGGAAAAGGCTTTTCACTCAAACATGTTTTAGTTAGACACCAGCGTGTCCACACTGGAGAGAAACCATTCGTTTGTGACCTCTGCGGGAAAAACTTCTCGCATAAATACACTTTGACTGCCCATCGGCGCGTCCACACTGGAGAGAAACCATTTGTCTGTGACGATTGTGGAGCTGGTTTTGTTAGGAAAGATGACTTGAATCGACATCAGTCCACCCACACTGGAGAAAAACCATTTGTTTGCGATATTTGTGGGAAAGCCTTCGGACTCAAACGCACTCTGACAAATCATCAGGCACTCCACATCAGAGAGAAACACTTTCCTTGCGACGTGTGTGGTGAAGATTTCTCACATGAAACTTTTCTGAAAATTCACCAGGGTATACACACTGGTGAGAAACAGTAATAATAAATAACAATATTAGGTTGTTTATATGACGCTTTATAAAACCGAAGGATGTCTCAAAGTACTTCCAACACTACTACCCCTAATCACTGGGCCACTTAAATCATCCCCTAAACCATCTCAGTTCTTTGGTGAGTGTACAGTCTATGCTGCAAAATCTGTTGCACTCTAAGCTGAACTAATTCCAAGAACCACCCTAGACAAGTTGTTAATAATTGTCCCACAGAGTGAGATAGTCGAGTTGCAGCGGTGCTCTCGCCAGGTCACTGCACTCGTGCGAACTGCCCAACAGTTCGCGCAAAGCAGTGAAGCACCGCCACAACTCGACTATCTCACCGCGTGGGACCATTAACGACTTGTCCACAAGTCTATCTCTGCCCTCACAGGTACTCATTTATAAGAGTCGTACATGCATCTTATAGAACGAGAGAGAGAGAGTGGCAAAGACTTAGACATTTTAAAGGGCTAACTGCAGGGTCGTCCACAGGTTTTCTTCAAATCTTTGGGGGCATTCTGGACCCAAATGTTTCAGATGCACACTGAATTGTTGAGGTATTCGAAAAATTGTTTTTTTTTTTAAATGTGTTGTGCATCTCAAATCGCTTGCTTGTGAACTTTGTGAACATTTAAGGCGGTGGACACTTTTGGTAATTTCTTTTTTGAAAACTATGTCACTTCAGAGGGAGCTGTTGCTCACAATGTTTTATACTATCAACCTCTCCCCATTACTTGCTACCAAGCGAGGTTTATGCCAATAATTATTTTCAGTAATTACCAATAGTGTCCACTGCCTTTAAACTAATTCTTTGTTCAACCCAGTCAGTTTCCCTTGTGGTTTATACTGATATAAATATCTATTACATCTATGAGAATCAGAGAATAATTAACCGTTTGCCCCCGAGTTAAAACTATTTACTTGTTTGTTGTTTTGTTCTTTCCTGTTCACGTCCGTTAAGTCAAATCACGAAACCAGCGATACCTTGACTGCAAAGTCATGCTAATGGGAGACTTTTTGTTGGACTGTCCTTTTTCACAATTCTGCGCGTGTTCAGACCTATGTGCGCAATACTGAGCATGTGCGGGCACGCTCATAGCTGCAAAAAAAGGGACTGTTTCATCTGCTGCCACCAGCGTCTCAAAAGTCTCCCATTGGCAATGTCCCAGGAATAGCCTGAACAACTGACGTCAAACTTTGATGCTTGTGAATAACGCCAGAGACTGGCCGCCCAGCCTGTGTGTTTATTCACCTTTGACCTACATTTATTTCACATAGAGATACACAGACAAATTATATTGGGGATGTGACAGCAATGTAATGTACTGTGTGGGCATCTATGGAAAGCTCATGTCACTGCCATTTATCAAATGATATCATTGTATCCAATGGTCTCACTGGATCTAAGGAGCAGGGGCCTTTGTCCTTGCGGATAAAGACAGGGGCCAGTCTGTCAAATGATATCATTGTATCCAATGGTCTCACTGGATCTAAGGAGCAGGGGCCTTTGTCCTTGCGGCTAAAGACAGGGGCCAGTCTGTCAAATGATATCATTGTATCCAATGGAATCACTGGATCTAAGGAGCAGGGGCCTTTGTCCTTGCGGCTAAAGACAGGGGCCAGTCTGTCAAATGATATCATTGTATCCAATGGAATCACTGGATCTAAGGAGCAGGGGCCTTTGTCCTTGCGGATAAAGACAGGGGCCAGTCTGTCAAATGATATCATTGTATCCAATGGAATCACTGGATCTAAGGAGCAGGGGCCTTTGTCCTTGCGGATAAAGACAGGGGCCAGTCTGTCAAATGATATCATTGTATCCAATGGAATCACTGGATCTAAGGAGCAGGGGCCTTTGTCCTTGCGGATAAAGACAGGGGCCAGTCTGTCCCATGAAATTCTGTCCTGCATGAAGGAAATTAACATTGGCTGAAGGATCAGTTTGATTTAAAATAAAGAGGGCACCCGCACTATTAGGAAGAGTTTAGTACACTTAAAGGCCCTTTTCTGCTTAAAGGCAGTGGACACTATTGGTAATTGTCAAAGACTAGCCTTCACAGTTGGTGTATCTCAACATATGCATAAAATAATAAACCTGTGAAAATTTGAGCTCAATCGGTCATCAAAGTTGCGAGATAATAATGAAAGAAGAAAACACCCTTGTCACACGAAGTTTTGTGCGTTTAGATGGTTGATTTCGAGACCTGAAGTTCTAAACTTGAGGTCTCGATATCAAATTCGTGGAAAATTACTTCTTTCTCCAAAACTATGGCACTTCAGAGGGAGCTGTTTCTCACAATGTTTTATACCACCAACCTCTCTCCATTACTTGTCACCAAGAAAGGTTTTATGCTAATAATTGTTTTGAGTAATTACCAATACTGTCCACTGCCTTTAATGTGGGTAGTGCAAGAGGGGAGAGGGGGTGGGGCACCAGACTGTCCTATGAACCAAAAGTGAGTTCCAATAATCGATTGATTGAATAAAATCATGAATAATGCCTTTAAGTTGGAGAAATATAGTCTTAGTCCAAGACGTCAGTGATCGATGTGGGTAGTACACTGCGTTAGGTTGTAGAGCACTAACAGTATAGGGCCTGCCATAGAGATTACCAATCGAGTGGTAGTACACTTTCCACTGATTACTGACGTCTTGAGCCAAGACTAGGATGGAGAAGCAGTGTTGACATATTTTTAGCAGAAAGCAGAGATAATGACAGGTTTGTTGTGGGATGTTTAATGACATTGTCATTCCTTTTGACAAATGTTAAATTTAATTTGATAAATTTATCTCCGTTATTATTATTTGTTTAAATCCCTGAAAGTAGCTAGGGGTACACCTGTTACGCTCATCCACAAAACCTGCCCGACAACCCCAACTGCCCCCCCCCCCCCTTTCTGGGCTGAACCCCCCGAAAAAAGTGCAGTACCCCGCCCATTCCGATCCCTACTTGCTGAAGCTGAGCAATAGAGGGCGCTATAAAACGAGTGATGCCGACAATGCGCGTGTGCACGGAGTTTGAACTGCCTTCGTCAAAATGTCATCCAGGAAAGGTAAATTAAATAGGTTTTTGTTCCGTCTGTTAGTTTGGTTGTCATACTTGTTGAATAAGTAAAGGGTATACAGTAGATGTATCCAGTCTGTGGCTGGTAGGATGGCGAAAACACGTGAGTTATTTCGCTTTTTATCTTCGTTCCGCTCGGGCCCAGAACTAACTGAATACGGACGGCACCATTCCACGTGTGCAGTCACTTTGTTTTCCAACTTTGCGCATGCGCGAGTTTGTTAGTGACGCGTAGTGTTTGATGATGGTTGATCTTGACAACGCAAGCCACGCACTTGTAAACAATGAACTTTCAGTCCGTTTTTAACGGTCATTTTTCGAAAGTGTTACGCATTCTTGATGTTATACGTTAATTTTGACTTTATTTTAAAAATTAAAAGGATAACTTTCCGTATGGCGCCACCACTTTTTCACTCATTTTTACAAAAAGGGATATGTCAATCAGGATTCAGGTAAATTAGATACTATATTATTTTATTTCAAATGAGAAAGTGGTGGCGCCATACGGAAACTTTTCCAATTAAAATGATGTTTATATAAATATTAGATATGACGGTTGAAAAAGTAAATTGTGGATAAATTTGTCGTGCTATACAAATCACGACATTAGGGAGGGTCGCTACGAAACAGATCAACTTGTACCCGAGTCAACTCGTACCCAAGTCAACTCGTACCCAAAATATTGTACCCAAGTCAACTCGTACCAAAGTCAACTCGTACCTAGGTCAACTCGTACCCAGGTCAACTTGTACCCAAGTCAACTCGTACCTTACAACGTACGTTATATGCCGAAATGGAGAATTTCGGTGCGGCGTGATTTTGTAAGCGATAGGAAATAAAAATGATGTTCTACCATCATATGGAGCTCACTTTTATTAATAACAATCTCACGAATTTTGTTTTTAATAATGTTTGTTCATCTCATTTCTTCTTTTTTTCCACTAGGATATTCATTCTGCTAACTTGAATGCCATGCCTGCTATCCAAATAACTGAATCTGAATCATATTATCTTCCAGTAACTAATGTATACATGTATTTACAGTGTTTTGTTTTATTTTATTTGGTATTGTTTACATCGATTTTTTTATTTTTTTTCCCTTTTTTTATTTTTTTATTTTTTTTATTTTTTATTTTAAATTTATTTCCCTTGTCTTTTTATCGTTTATTCTGTTTATAATTTAATGTAGGGTTTTGCTTTTTCGTCCGCTGTTGGTTTGGTCAATAAATATATGTTCAGATCCATTGTGGTTTCTTTTAAATTCCTGTGTTGACGGGGTCGCCGTGAAAGGTGTTGAGAAGATCAGATGCACACCTAGTTCTTCGTATCATGGATGTATAAATATTTCGACCTCCATGTTCATATGAGACCAATTCTTTTCAATGAAAAAATATACTATGTATAAAACGCAAACCTTCATGTTTGCTTTTTAAAGTAATTAATTTAACTCGGACAAAGACTTTTCACGCGGCTTTATGAAAGCTTGTTGTCCCATTGACCCATTTCACCTGACGTCATCATCAGAAAAATCTTGAATGCGCCATACTGGTGGGCAATTTCACTGTGCCTTTTCATATATAACTCTATGCTGTGCGTTATGCAGTGGAGTGCGCATTTTAGGCGACGCGGCGTTAATACACTTAAACCTAACTTGCCAACCAACATGGTGAGCGTGGCATCAGTCGCCGCGTGTGACGCGCATGCAAGGGGTCAATAGAGAGAAAGACAGTGTGGCAATCTAGAATCCATACAGTTGGAGGAGCTGCCAACTGAGGGCGCTATACAATTGTAGGCATAGGTGTCTAGATGAGAACCAGAGGCAGGGCCTATAATGCTTCAAGGGCATCAAGGCATTTTTTAATTGGTAAAGGGCACCCTTTGAGGAAATTACACATTTCTACTGGAGCTTTCGAGGGCACCAAGGCATTTAGAGAACGCTTGTATTGTCAGTGTCTTCGGTTAACTGGCAAGAAATTGGCAAGAATCGACTACTTAAATTTGATTTTGATTTTTGCAGTGTGAATTCTCAAATGAAGGTATTTTATCTTTCTCTCATTAATACATACAGACTGAGTGAGTATCAACATGATCAAAGGGTTGCACTGGAGAGATATCATTTGTTTGTGAACTCTTTGTGGAAATTTCTTATCAAAGAAACATTCCTTGACAGAACGACAGACCGTTCATGCGACTATGTCTGGAGAGAAATAATTTGTATGTGACACTTCTTGTCGGCAAGCTTTTTTTCCTCAGGATACTGGTCTACAAAACCAAAAGATACTCCACACCGGAATATGATTGCAGAAAACTGCTCTAGACTCAACAGAACCTGACCATCGCTCAGCAAGTCCACACTTGAGAGGAACAAGTTGCCTGTGACATTTTTGGAAAAGGCTTCACAGATACTGTTAGCCAAAAATGAAGACCCACATGTGTGTCCACACTGGAGAGAAACCATTCGTTTGTGAGATTTGTGGAAAAGGCTTTCCAGTAAAAGGTAAGCTGACTACCCATCAGCGTGTCCACACTGGAGAGAAACCATTCGTTTGTGAGATTTGTGGAAAAGCCTTTGCAATCAGTGGTACTTTGACCGTCCATCAGCGTGTCCACACTGGAGAGAAACCATTTGCTTGTGACATTTGTGGAAAAGGCTTTCCAGTAAAAGGTAAGCTGACCATTCATAAGCGTTTCCACACAGGAGAGAAACCATTTGTTTGTGACATTTGTGGAAAAGGCTTTCCAGTAAAAGGTAAGCTGACTACCCATCAGCTTGTCCACACTGGAGAGAAACCATTCGTTTGTGAGATTTGTGGAAAAGCCTTTGCAATCAGTGGTACTTTGACCGTCCATCAGCGTGTCCACACTGGAGAGAAACCATTTGCTTGTGACATTTGTGGAAAAGGCTTTCCAGTAAAAGGTAAGCTGACCATTCATAAGCGTTTCCACACAGGAGAGAAAACATTTGTTTGTGACATTTGTGGAAAAGCTTTTTTAGAAAAACAGATGATGACTAGACATCAGCGTGTTCACACTGGAGAGACGCCATTTGTTTGTGATGTTTGTGATAAAGGCTTTTTACGAAAATATCAGCTGACCAGACATCAGCGTGTTCACACTGGAGAGAAACCTTTCGCTTGTGACATTTGTGGAAAAGCTTTTCCGCGAAAAGATACCCTGATAGACCACCAGCGTATCCACACTGGAAAGAAACCATTTTGTGATGTTTGCGAGAAAACCTTTTGTACCGAGGGGTATCTGAAAAGCCATCGGCGTATCCACACTGGAGAGAAACCATTGTGTGATATTTGTAAGAAAAGCTTCTGTAACGAGGAATATCTGACCATCCACCAGCGAATCCACACTGGAGAGAAGCCATTTGCGTGTGATGTTTGTGAAAAAGTCTTTACAGCCAAAAATTGGCTGACCAGACATCAGCGTGTCCACACTGGAGAGAAACCATTTGCTTGTGACATTTGTGGCAAAGCGTTTACAACCAGTTGTTATTTGACAATCCATCAGCGTGTCCACACTGGAGAGAAACCATTCGTTTGTGATTTTTGTGAAAAAGGCTTTGCAACCAGTTCCAAGTTGACAGTCCATCAGCGTGTCCACACTGGTGAGAAACCATTCGTTTGTGATTTTTGTGGAAAAGCCTTTGCAATCAATAAGACTTTGGCCGCCCATAAGCGTATCCACACTGGAGAGAAACCATTCGTTTGTGATATTTGTGGAAAAGCCTTCAGAACAAAAAGACAGCTGACCCTGCATCAGTGTGTTCACACGGGAGAAAAAACATTCAATTGTGATATATGTGAGAAAGACTTTGCAGCAAAACATCTGCTGACCAAACATCAGCGTATCCACACTGGAGAGAAACCATTTGTTTGTGATGTTTGTGGAAAAGCCTTTGCAGCCAATGGTAGTTTGATCGTCCATCAGCGTGTCCACACTGGAGAGAAACCATTCGTTTGTGAAATTTGTGGAAAAGGCTTTGCAAGTAAAGGAAATTTGAAAGCCCATCAGCATTTCCACACAGGAGAGAAACCATTTGTTTGTGACATTTGTGGAAAAGCTTTTTCAGAAAAATATGTGATGACCAGACATCAGCGTGTTCACACTGGAGAGACGCCATTCGTTTGTGATGTTTGTGATAAAGCCTTTCCCACCAGGTCTGGGTTGACCGCCCATCAGCGTGTCCACACTGGAGAGAAACCATTTGTTTGTGATATTTGTGGAAAAGCCTTTGCAACCAGGTCTGGGTTGATCGCCCATCAGCGTGTCCACACTGGAGAGAAACCATTTGTTTGTGATATTTGTGGAAAAGCCTTTGCAATCAATGGTAATTTGGCCAGACATCATCAGTGTGTCCACACTGGAGAGATACCATTTGTTTGTGATATTTGTGGAAAAGGCTTTTCACAAAAAGCCTACTTGACAGCCCACAGAAAGCGTATCCACACGGGAGAGAAATAAATTTGTGTGTGACATTTGAAAAGCCTTTGTACTCAATCTTGTTCTGCCACATCCATCAGCATATAATGCTTGAGAGCAAACACTTTCTTTATGACATTTTGTGGAAAAGCCTTTCAAGAACTTCGAGCCCTTGCAAACCATTAGCAATTCCACACCAGAGAGAAACACTCTGCTTGTGACGAGTGTGGTCAAGTTATTCACCTTAAACCTTTTTTTTTAAAATTCCATCGGGTGTCTGTATTAAATGGTTAGAAACTATGTTTGTTTCAGGCACGGCCAGGAGTTTTAAATAGAGATCGGTGGCATGAACTTTGACATTACAGATACTTAATTTATTAGAAATTATTTATTATTAAATGTTTTTCCAGTGAGAATTCACTTAAAGGCACTGGACACTATTGGTTATTGTCAGAGACCAGTCTTCTCACTTGGTGTATATCAACACTTGTGAATAAAATAAGAAACTTGTGAAAATTTGGACTAAATTTGTCGACGAAGTTGCGAGATAATAGTGGAAGAAAGAAAAAACACCCTTGTCACACAAGTTTTGTGCATTCAGATGCCTTGAATTTGAGACCTTAGCTGAGGTCTCCAATTCAATTAAGATATTTTAGTAGGAAATTACTCTCTCAAAAACTATATTACTGCAAGGGGGGGCGTTTCACACAGTGTTTTATACATGTACTATCAACAGCTCTCTTTTGCTGGTTACCAAGTAACTTTTATTTCTTATAATTTCTATCTGTACCAATAGTGTCCAGTGCCTTTGATGTTAAAAGGCTCAACTTTTGAGCACAAATGGTAAAACATGTACTGAGTAAGCGTGGGCCTCTAGTGAAATTTACATGTTCCTCTCGACCAATCACACCTCAAATAGTCGCGACTTTGACACTAGTCCTGACTAATTTTTAATTCGCAGAAGCATTGTGGAACACTGTTTGCCGCAGAAAAAGTCTTACGCGGAAGGGTGTCATCACTGATGTTGATTGTTTGTTGTAGGTAAATTATGTCGTCATGAATAGTCGTGAGCGACACAATTGTTTCACCGTGCAGGTACCTGACTCTTTTTGTAGTAGTCGTGGCGGCAGCTGGATAAATCTAGTAGTACAAATTAAGATAGTAGCGGCTCGACTAAGTAATCAAAAGTCACGACAACTTGTCACCCAGGCTTAGTACCGTGTACTTAATTTATACACTGGCATGTATAACATTAAAGAATTTTGCCTGACTAAGGTAACATGTAACGTGCAATGTATATTTGGTTTGCGGCAACACCATGTGTGTATCTACTTGCCAGGCAGAGTTTGTTCTTAGAGAATTTTCTTGCTTTATTCGAATGCCGCGGAGGAGATAATTTGGAGTTTCGGGAGACTTCTAAGTTCTAAAAAGAACTGACCTGCTTTTTGCAATGGTCGCACAAATTTGGACATGATTTGCCAATGGGTTTCTTAAGAAACAAGTGACCTGGGGTGGGATCCATTTCACAAAGAGTTAAGACTAGTCCCAAGTTAGGACTAGTCTTAACTCTTTGTGAAATCAACCCCCGCTCCCAAATATTCATTTGTGTGTACATGTATGTAATTTTGTTTTTAATTTGGGCAAGCGTAATTAAAAAGGTGATTTAATTTTATAATTTATAAGTTAATTCTGTACATCTAGTCCTTGTTAGTATTTTTTAAATCATAAATGTTTTTTCCGCTCAAGTTTTTATTTTGTTTATACATGTAATGGGTGCATTCGATTAACTTCCCCGGGTCGACCCGTTCATTCGAACTTTGACGTCATTCCAGGGGCTCACCCGGGTTAGCCACAAGTGCTATGCTTGTGGAACAGGTCACTTGGGGCTGGCACGAAAGCACGAGGGATCGTTCGTTTAGCTCTTGTTATTAAAGGAACACGTTGCCTTGGATCGGTCGAGTTGGTCTTTGAAAAGCATTTGTAACCGTTTGTTATTAAATGCATATGGGTAGAAAGATGTTGTAAAAGTAGAATACAATGATCCACACAAACATGCCTCTAAATTGCACGGTTTTCCTTTTACCTCGTCGACTAACATGGTCGGCCATTTATGGGAGTCAAATTTTTGACTCCCATAAATGGCCGACCGTGTTAGTTCGCACAGTAAAAGGAAAACCACTCAATCTAGGCAAATATGTGTGGATCATTGTATTCTACTTTGACAACATCTTTCCAACCATATGCATTTTATAGCAAACGGTTACAAACCCTTTTTATAGACAAACTCGTCCGATCAAAGGCAACGTGTTCCTTTAAGTTAAGTTAATTTAAGTTTGAGTTCCTCTTTTTGATAAACACAAGACTTGCACTGTCTACACCAACATCCCAGAACAAACACACAAAGAAAATATATTCACTTTGTACTTACTTTTTAAAATATTCTCACCATTTTATATAGTTGTCATAATGTTAAACTCAAATAAAGACATTACGCCCAGCTACCAAAAGGTATTTTTGTTCCAACATAGGATTCTAGGAATTGACCCTTCCCATGAGACATGCTACACATTCACGCATGCGTACAGACCCTATTGGTTGGCATACGCCATAAAGTTGTGCACTAAGCAGATGAGCAAGCGTGTATGCGTCACGCAGCCATTAGCCGTGTACAAAACAGCGCGATGTTTCCTTATTTTTGCCAACCAAAAGTTAGTGATACGAACTACGTGCAACTTACATATTTCATGGGAAAGGTTCTATTGTAAGCATAGCCATTCTCGATGATATTTTTCAAACTCTGTATTTTTTATAAGTATATGGTGATGTCATTATGATGTCATACAAATTATAAGCCCGATTGCACATTCTCGTAAAGTTTTTTAGGACACTACCTCTTTGAAATTCTCCAAATTACCGGGGTCCAATTTCATAAAGCTGTTAACCCCCAAGTAAGATTGTGTGTTCACTGAAACAGAATATCGTTCTAACCCATGCGTATTTCACCATGATTTCTCAAGTAAGCTAGTAATTCAAGCAAGGCCCATCTTCATAGAGCTTAACCAATTTTGCTGGTAATATGAGCAGCAGTGTTGTAGTCAAGACCTCCAAGTCCGAGATCAAGGGGGTGACCTCCCCCCTCCCGTACTCGGTCTCGGACTGCAAAATTTCTCGGTCTCGGAGGGCTGGTCTCAGTCCGACACCGAGACACCGAGACCGGGTTTCGAGACCTACAACACTGATGAGCAGGGAACCAGTCACAAATTGTGCACATAACATGGCGCTTTTGCTGGTAACCCTTTTAATGTGAGCAAAATTGGTTTCGGTGCTTAGTAATCTGTTGTGCTCTATTAAACTTGTCAAAAGTCTGTAATCTTAAAAATACCACCGTATACTTTTATAAGATTAATTACTGATTTGTTGTTAATATTAAAGCTAATAATAAAATACCTTGAATACAGCAGATTTCGTGTCATGTACATGTCAATTCTTTTGTGAAGCCGTTGATGGTTAAATATGTTAGAAATGGCTCCCTCCGAAGTAAAACAAAGTTAGTGATAAAGAGGTAATTTCTCACTCAAATATTAAGCGAGTTCAGTCCCGAGGCCTATTTTGGCATCTGAACATGTTCTTATTTTGCTTGTTTAAAATTAATTTATGCACCAAAGGGTTAATACCAATCTTGGCTCTTTGTGAAATCGTCCCTGGGGCCATGACAGTCGTATTATTTCTGCCTCTTGTATATCTTTTTGGCATAAGCAATGAACATTTCTTTGGGTAGCTGTCCCATGTGTTTATCAATCAGCTGCTGGAGGTCGTTATAACTCTGCTCCTCATAGTTGCGGTAAACCGTTTCCAAGTTGAGGTCTTTGTATAAACTCTTTACCATGGCAACCTTTGCTGGGTTGTCAATGCCGTAGTTTTCCTAGAGTGACAAATAAAAAAGGTTTGTTTTTTTTAAGTTTGGGGTTAAAACATCCAAATACCAGTCCCAGCTCTGTCTGTCTAGTTTATTGTTACCACTGCTAAAATGTAAATCACTTCAAAGCTAGGTCTTAAAGCAATTATTGTTTTAAAAGAGTGTAGCAAAGTTGAGTCATCGGCAACGATGCCGCCCGATGTTTCCGAGTGTATGCTCTTGTCACCTTTTTATCAGGCCAAAGGATAAATCTGCACTGCTCTAATTCATCAACTCATTAATTCTTATATAAATTTTGGATTTAACCCATACACCGATGTGTGATAGCACGCATGTATACTTCCCCGAGTCCTGTGAAAAAATATCACAGGCTTATTACTCGGGTCGGATTTGAACCCACGACCCTTGCAATTCTAATGCAGTGTCTTCCCAACTAGACTACCGTTAAATAATTAATTCTTTATCATGGAAGCTGGCTTATTTCGGGACATTATGTAACTTGTGACTTGATTTGCTACAGGGGCCCTGTAAAAGTATGGGCCCAATTTCATAAAGCCGTTAAACAGAAAATATTGCTTGACAAATTTATTTTGCAACTCGAAAGATTAATATGGCTCCAGTCACAACATTAAATGTATATAGGATTTGAGGCATTGCATGGTGAGGTATCAATATATATTTGGTTTGCGGTAACACCATGTGTGTATCTACTTGCCAGGTAGAGTTGTTCTTAGGGAACTGTCTTGCTTTATTCTACTGCCGTGGAGTAGATAATCGGAGGGTCGGGAGACTTCTCAGTTCTGAAAAGAACTGTCCTGTTTATTAACTATTACCAGGGCGGATGGTTTAGAAATTAGACTGGACTACTACTGTAGCTTATAGGATCGTAATTAACTGTACTGCCGCGGAGTCAGTTCTGAAATTGGTCTCAACGTTTCGACTAGCTTGCTCTAGTCAATGTATTATGTAACTTTGGCTGGTAACCCGTTTCTGTTAAGCAATACTTGTCAGTGCTTAGCAAGTTTTTGTACATACTGGCTTGTCCAGATTGGATCGTAATTGTGCCCCAAGGTTTTGATTGGATAAATAGCTCCGACCCTACCATGCGAGAAAGGACTTACTTACCTCTAATACTTCGCGTTGTTCTTGAGTCGCTGCCTTAAGAGCTTGCACCACTAACCAACTGCATTTATTCTCCTCAATATCTGTTCCGATTTTGCCGATCACTTCTGGGTTGCCGTAGCAATCGAGGAAGTCATCCTGGTAAACGATTTGAAATAACAATCATTATTATTTGTGTTATTTTTTTTAATTTTATTTTTGTTAAATATGTACATGATTGAAACAAAATGATCAGCAGCATTAGCTGAAACGGTCACTAAACAATGGTTAGAATATATACATTTATGATTATCTTGGTTTTTTTACACGTAGGCGTGATAAATCTGTTCTTACTGTGAAAGAAAGGGAAGTTGTTTAATTCATTAAAGATTGATTTGTCCTCTTTTGGCATGAGCAATGATTATGAATTTGGTGTTTGATTTCGAAAGCTTACAGTGCTGGGGTCGATTTCACAAAGAGTTGAGACTCGTCCTAACTTAGGATTAATCTTAAGGTCGGCATGCTACAGTGCAGGGTTAGGACTCGTCCCAAGTCATAAGATAGTCTTAAGTTAGGAAGAGTTTTGTGAAATCGACGGCTGACGTATTAACTATTTGCCTTGGATGGGACGAAAAGCTGTTGGTCCAGTGTGTTGTGTAATGTACTTTCAGGAACCCAGTGCACTTATCGAAAAGAGAAGGGGTTCGTCCCAGTGTTCCTGGTTTGATTGGCAGCTTATTGCGCCACAGCACCTTGTAAACCATTACATGGTGCTATGTAATAGGAGTAGGTCTTATACTTCAAACATAGCCCCACAATAACTTGTAGGAAAAGTACTAAATGTTGAAGCGCCTTGACTGACACTGAGTGACGGATATGACTGCTAGTATATAAGCAGCCACTGTTAATATTATTAAGGCCGAGTCACACTGCAGCGATAAAGAAAACGATTACGATCACGATGCAAAGAGAACGCATTCTATTGGTTGAATTGCTCCACGCAGAATACTTGCACGCTCATTCCACCAATAGAGGGTGGCATTGTTTAATTTGATTGTTATTGTTTTTCGATATCGCTGCAGTGTGGCTGGCCCTTTATTAATTTGAAGCAAACTATACCTGGACCTGGAAAAAGTGGCCCATCTGCAGCAGGATTATCTTGGCGTTCTTATGCGACTCTTCATCCGATATTCCAACCTGTCAAATGATTAAAAATATATATAAAATGTTCTCTAGAATTTCTAAGTTCGTTGGTTCATACCTCACCCAAAACATATCAAGCCGGTGATTTTTTATCAACAGGACTCGGGAAGGTACCGAGTATACATGTACAGTGCTAACACATATCGATGCAAGGGTGAAAGCAGAATTAATATTCCTTATCCCTGCTGTAAATTTATGTAAAATTTTCCTACATGTAGCTGCCAAGCTATGTTCTGACTAGTCTGGTCTCTTGTCTTTATCCGCAAGGATAAAGTTTAGACACTGGTTGTACAGGTCGACCCTATGATTTTATTGGATGCAGTGATTCCATTGGCTATACGTGCAGTGAAATAAGCTTTCCATATCTGTGTTTTGAATGGTCCAAGGTGATGTTTGTCAGCTGCACTTTTGGTTGTCAGCATGCAGTGTGCATATAATTTGTATGCACATGTAAGTATGCATTTTTGTTTAAAGAGAGTGGACCCTATTGGTAATTGTCAAGACTAGCCTTCACAGTTGGTGTATCTCAACATATGCATAACATAACTAACCTGTGAAAATTTGAGCTCAATCGGTCATCAAAGTTGCGAGATAATAATGAATGAAGAAAACACTCTTGTCACACGAAGTTGTGTGCGTTTAGATGGTTGATTTCGAGACCTCAAGTTCTAAATCTGAGGTCTTGAAATCAAATTCGTGGAAAATTACTTCTCTCTCGAAAACTATTGCACTTCAGAGGGAGCCGTTTCTCACAACGTTTTATACCATCAACCTCTCCCCATTACTCGTCACCAAGAAAGGTTTTATGCTAATAATTATTTTGAGTAATTACCAATAGTGTCCACTGCCTTTAACATGTATCTAGGCCTACCTTTGAACGCAGGACTTGACTGCGAATCTCCATTTTAAATGAATGCGAGGTCATAGGTGCTTTTGTAAGGGGATTGACGTAGACTTAAGGCAGGTTTCTGGCGTAATTCACGAGCCTCAAAAGGTGTCGGCGAATGTTCAGGCTGTGTTTCAACTTGTTAGTCGGATTTGTGGAGAATGGTTTTCACTTACCATAAACATGGCCAGTGCCACCGGGAGGTAGAATGAATAGAATGCTGTCTTCCATTTCACTATTGCATCATATCTGTACAGGATTAAAATAAAAAATCAAAGTGCATTTTTCTCATGGTGGCAAATGCTGCGCTCATTTTCGGTACCTTGCATTATAAAAACAAAGATTTGCGGTAAATCTTTTGGTCTGCTGGTTTGAGGTAACACCATGTGTATTATCTTGTAAAAAAATCATCATTCCACACCATGTGTGTATCAACTTGCTTGGTAGATTCTGTTCTTTGGAAAACTTGTCTATTTTATCGTTGTGGTACCCACTGCCAAAACATAGGATTCGACCTGCCTCTAGCTACCTGGCAACCTCGGTAGTCTAGTTGGTAAGACACTGCTCTAGAATTGCAAGGGTCGTGGGTTCGAATCCCACCCGAGTAACATGCCTGTGATATTTTGTTCACAGGACTCGGGAAAGTACGGAGTATACAGTGCTAACACACATCGGTGTATGGGTAAAAACCAAAATTAAAACTTGTCTTGCATAATACTCTACTACCACAGAGTAGATTTATTTCAAGACACTTCTCAGTTCTGAAAAGAACTGTCTTGCTTTTTTAACTACTACCTGAGTGGAAGGTAGGAAATCAGCCGGGACTACTACTTCTGCTAAGAGGATGAAAGGGACTTCATGTTATTAACCTTAGCCAATACCTTTGTTGGGTGAATCTGTTGAGATCTTTGTTGCCCTCTGGGGATGTGATGAGGTCCAAGGACTGACCGATGACCGTCTGGTACGTGGTCTGATGGTTGGAAAAATTTACAGTGAAATCAGTTTGACCACAAAGACCCTCGTTTGGTACATTGTATTTGCAAATTTGTGTTAAAAGCATTAAACAACAACAAAAGCTTTAAAAAAATGGACTAGAATAACAAAAGAAAAAAAACACCATTGGTCCACAAATATGTGTGCTTGTATGCATAATAAAATGCTTCAGCTTAAGTCTTTCATTATTTAAGTGAAAAATTAACTCTTTCTCGAAAACTACGTCACTTTAGAGGGAGCCGTTTCTCACAATGTTGTATACCATCTACGGCTCTCCATTGCTCATTACCAAGTAATTTGTTTTTTGCTCACAATTATTTTGAGAAATTACCAAGAATAGCGTCTAGTGCTTCAAAAAAAATTCTGAGGGCCCAAAATATCAGAAATCAGATTAAGGTAGAAAGAGGATCAGGCCTGGCGCAAAAACAAGTAACAAAGAACTTATATTTTCAATGTACTTGAACTTTTTGAAAAAAGGAGGAGCAGAAATCTATTTTGTCACCTCGTGAAACATCTCCAGCACATTAACGTAATACAGTTCATTCGCCAGATGTTTCTTTAATAACTTGTAGATGGCGGTCTCAACGAAGAAGGAATCGTTTATGGCATCCATACCAACATTTGACTGCAAGTTCAAAAATGAAAAGAACAAAAACATCTTGCTGATATATCAAATCTCCTTTTGTCTTCTCTAACTCGATAACAGTTAATGTGAATCAATAATATTTATAGATTACTATGACAAAGGTTGTGGGTTTGAGTCCCACCCGAGTAATGTAAAGAAATTCCCTGGTACAGTGTATAGCAGAGCAAGATGCTCTGCAAAATGTCTCAGTTGCTACTAAAAACTCGTTATTCACTACTCATTATTAGCATTCAACGTGCACAACACTTTCCAGTCTAAATGTTTTGCTATGTAGGAAACATTTCCCTGATTTGAAGATTTTTTTCACAGGACTGGGGGGAGAGTACTGAGTATACATGTACAGTGTTTTTTAAGTCTCTGCTTTTCTGAACTTTAAAGGCAGTGGACACTATTGGTAATTACTCAAAATAATTATTAACATAAAACCTTTTTTGGTGACAAGTAATGGGGAGAGGTTTGTGTAATAAAACATTGTGAGAAACAGCTCCCTCTGAAGTGCCATAGTTTTGGAGAAAGAAGTAATTTTCCACGAATTTGATTTCGAGACCTCAAGTTTAGAACTTGAGGTCTCGAAATCAACCATCTAAACGCACACAACTTCGTGTGACAAGAGTGTTTTCTTCATTCATTATTATCTCGCAACTTTGATGACCGATTGAGCTCAAATTTTCACAGGTTTGTCAGTTTATGCATATGTTGAGATACACCAACTGTGAATGGTGAAGGCTAGTCTTTGACAATTACCAATAGTGTCCACTGTCTTTAATAATTATGGCTTCTTTTTTGTGTTTTAATATTGTCAATGTCATGTAATTAAAATGTAGTAAAACCCAAATAATTTTTTTTATCCCTGATGCAATTTTAACATTGTTAATGCAAAGGTGCTATTTGCAACTTTTAAAGGGAAGGTACATGTTTGGTAATTACTCAAAACAAATATTAACTTAAAAACTGACTTGGTAACGAGCATTGGAGAGCTGTTGATAGTATAAATCTTTGTAAGAAACGGCTCCCTCTGAAGTAGCATAGATTTTGAGAATCAGGTAATTTCACACTAAAATAATAAAAGACTTCTAGCCAGAAGTCTTTTATTCCTATCTGAAAGCACACACATTCGTCCAACAAGGGTGTTTTTTCTCACATTATTTTCTCGCAACTTCGATGACCAATTTAGCTCAAATTTTCACAGGCTTTTTATTTTATGCTTATGTTGGGATACACCAAGTGAGAAGACTGGTCTTTGACAATTACCAAACGTGTACCTTCCCTTTAAAGATAATCTATAAATACAAATCAAACTTCAACTACCAACTGATAACACACAGAAACAAGCAGTACAAGGGTCAAGTTGGCCCTACTTCAGACTACTAAAACTGAACATTTATTTGTAGGTTATTGTTCTTTGTGGGGCCAAAGATCTAATTTTGACTATGCAATTCTGAAAATAGGCAAATTTATCAAGAATGAAACAATAGAAATAATCTAGGAAAGTTTCAGCTGAACTAAGTGTCGTCGTTTATTCAGCTGTAACTTTTATTACAGGCATGCAACTTTTTAGCTGATCAGCTGATTTCCTCATTTTTCTTTTCACTACAGTGCCATAGAAAACTGAAAGACACTGTACTATTAAAAGTGAAGTGTGATTGACCATTTCCTCTTTATTTTGCAATAAGAAAGTTTTATGTCTGTTACTATTAGGTGACTTTAATTATATTTTTCTTTTTTAAGTTTGTCTATAAGCCAGCATTACATTGACAAAAACCAATCTATGGCCTTACATGTACCTTAAGTGTGAGGTAAGACACTGTAATAATTGTTGACTTTAAAAATTAATGTTTAATGGTTTTGATCGATCGATCGTCTCAATTTTGGAAAAAATGAATTCTTACTTTACGGAACCAGCATGGCTGTCCTCTTCTCGTTTTGGACTGGTCCATTATATCATCGGCAATCAGAAAGTACGCTTGAAGCTGAAACAAAAAAATCAGTAATTGGGGCAGGTCAAAAATTGTTTTAACATTTTTAGAAACCATTTATAAAATTTTGCTATGGCAATAAGAAGAATTTATAAGGAAAAGATTAGGAAAAGTTTATTTTTACAGATTGTCAACAACAATTCTCAAATTCTTCTAAAGACGATCAGAGCATACTGATCAAAACTCTTATCAAAACATTGAGTCCTTAACCACTGGTTCTTTTCGGAACCAACACTACTCAAAAAAGAGATATTCACATGACAATAGAGCGCTTGTTAATTAACCTTTACAGAACTTTTGAGTGTCATTTGTTTGTTTAGAAAACAAAATCGCCAATCCCGGTAAACTTCTTTTTGACTCGTGCTGTACTTCCACCATACAAAGTTTGAAATCCTACTCACCCATTCTACACACCAGCCAAGAACCATTGCTTTATGTAAGTTCTCATCAGTCATCTGGGACGGTTTCGCAAGATGTCTGAAGGACGCGACGGTCGTTAGACCACGATTCCTCTTGCCGTGCGGGACATTGTAGGCCAACATCTGTGAAGAAATTAAAACAAATATAATTATAAGATTATTGTGAATTCAAGGCATCCATCTGAAATCCAAGAGCATTGGACTCAGGTGGTGAAGTCATCGGGATGTGGGTTCAAGTCCCGGTCAAGACACTTGTGTCCTTGAGCAAGACACTTAACCATTGCTTCTCCCCACCCAGGGGTGAAATGGTTACATGTGAGGGCAGAGATGGGTTATGTGAATGATCAGCTTGGAGTGCGGAAACTCGCAGCACCGGCTGTATACTCCTCAGTGAGCTGAGATGGTTTGAAGCCAGTGAACAGGGGTAATAATGTCAGAAGCGCTTCGAGGCTGTGATAAAGCGCTACATAAAAATTGACTATTATTATTATTGTCAATTTGTCAATCACCCATTGTCATCTCAGTCACCATCATCACAACCAATGGTCGTATAACTGTCACTGTGATCTAAATCAATTTTATATCAATCATTGTCATTGTTGTCATCTGAAATTATCGTCATTGTCATCTTGGCCTTGTTATCTTATCGTAAACATTGCCATCTCAGTCACCATCATCAGCTTTGTCACTGTAGTTGCGATAACGCAACCCTCCTCCTGACGGCGAAGCCGGGGGGTTACGACCTATTTCGAAACGCAGTTGCCGTCGGGAGGAGGGTTATGTTTGAGCAACTATGTCATTGTCATTGTCACCCTTTCTTAATCAATGTTGTTTCAATCATTATAAGTCTCCTTCTAAGAATGAAAATTTGTCCTACCTTTTCAAACCTAAGTGCAGCATCTCTAATTTCAGGATTACTCTCATCGTCTCCAACGATGTCTTTGACCAATTCTTGGAAGACGTCACCAAACCTCTCCGCATCCATAGCTGTGTTACTGGCCATCATGAAACTGCATCAAAGATGAGTCAAGAAAAGAAAAAGGAACGGTGAGCTGTTGATAATAAAACATTGTGAGAAACGACTCCCTCTATTTGAATCTAAAAAAACACTTCTGAAAGCACACATATTTGTTTGTGCAATAAGGGTGATTTTTCTATCCATTATCTTCTTTTCACTTTGATGATCAATTGAGCAAATTTTTTACAGATTGGTTATTTTTAAAAGCATATAAGTTGGGATGGATGGACTTTGAAAATTACCAAACGTGTCCAGTGCCTTTAAAAGAAGCATTTAGAACCAACAGTTACCAAGTCCTTGTCCACTACTGCTTAAATACTAATAACAGCACTTCCTGTTCTTCTACCAGCAATAAAAATTATATATTCCAAACACACGTGTAAAGCTTTTTGGCACTGGAGTACTTAACACTCAGGATTCCTTATACCTGCACTTTTTATTTGATGAATATAGGCTAGGTCGGTTTGCTTGCTTTAAATTTTGTTAGTATTTAGTAATATGCAGGTATGCAACGTAAGATCATTTCCTTCCTCCATGATAAAATCAATGACTGGGGTATTTTCCATGATATCTATATCGGTAAAAACCCTCCTTATTCATTCGATGATCAAAACTTCTGAACTCGTAGGAAGGTTTTCATGAAAAAGACACCCCCCCCCCCCCCCCCCCACGAACGAGGAAAAATAATAAAACATGACAAAATTATAAATAAAAAAAAACATAAATACAAAATATCCTGTTAAATTTATTTTACAAAATCTCAAACCTGTAGAAAAAAAATGATTTGAAGGATACATCAATGCCATGGGAAGTAATTGGACTTGGTGCACATACCAATCAAATAATCAAGAACACCTGTTTCAGTCAGTCAGTTGGACTGCGATCTTTTGAGACTGGGCTTCTCCCAAAGTCCAATCAGTGGGGGTCCAAGCCAAGCAGTACCACCCCACAAATAAATCACCAGGTTATGCCAGTCAGTGGTGTGGGAAAGTCCAGACTATCCACTTGCTTGGTTTTGGTGCTCACTGAGCTGAAGTAACAAGACGATTCCCGATGTATGACCAGCCCACCAACTGCTCAACAATGACCCTGGAGGAGCACGCTCATGCAGTCATATGCTGATCACGCTGCGCTTGCTACTTCTTAGTAAAAGCTGCACAATCATGCATATTTATAACCACAGACTAGCTATATAAATAAAACTAAAAATAGCCACCTCTTTCATTTAGCATTATTACCAACGGCGCCAATCTCCTTAATCTTGGATGTTTTCAGAACCACATTTTCTCTCCTGATCTCACTTACCGGTATTGTCCAATTTTTATATTGATATTTCCCGACCTATTACGATAAACACCGTGATTGATGACTGACGTACACCGACCCGCCTTCCTGATTGGACATGCCGTGGATGGGACGATATTCACCCACGACCGTGAAGAGACAGCTCCGCCTCCAAAAAATCGTCCCGTTAAAAACCCCGAATCCAAAATAAACCGCAAGTTTCGACCCAGCATCGAAGTAATTTGGGTCATATGTAGTTTTGTTCTCTGTCTGTTGATGAAATTATCTTGACCGATTAAAGCTCTTTTGAAGATGAATCAAATAGAAAACGGAAGTGTTTTCGACAGCTATAATTTTCTGGATAATGTGCAACGGGGGCAGCCATCTTTAAATTATATATTCATTTATTCAACTTTACTGAATATAGGCGGGGCTACCGACACTTTAGGGCCTTTTCGAAACTGAGCATATTTGGCTTCAGCTTCGCGGTTTAAGGTTCAAGAATGTCAAGGTTAACTTATTTTCCCAAAGTATCAAAACAAGATTTGAATTCCTCAGATTATCAGCTATTTGGAAAACGTCCGTTATCCCTCGTTCGGGGTTTTTAGAACAAAAAACGATTGAGCCACCATTAAGACATTTCGAAAAGACATTGAAGCCGCTTTTTATTGCAAAAGCTGACGACGAACTGACAAATGAGGGCGCTAGACGTAATTAGTTAACGAGAATCATGAAAACAGAAAAACCAGTGTTACTGTTACACACAAGTGGGCGGAAAAGTTTACCCTAATTTTACGCCTTTTTATTTTGTCTCGTGTATGTTGCAGTTCCTTATGAGTTTCTGAGATGAGTGTGAAGGCATTTGAACTGGTTCCAGCCATTGAAAGGCTGAAATTATTGGGAGAAAAGGCCAGAACAGCAGTAAGTTTTTACACTTGCTTTTACGGATAACTTTCCGTATGGCGCCACCACTTTTTCACTCATTTTTACAAAAAGGGATATATCAATCAGGTAAATTAGATACTATATTATTTTATTTCGAATGAAAAAGTGGTGGCGCCATATGGAAACTTTTCCAATTTTAATTTTGTGTGTGTGTGATAATCGCTGATGTTTTAATTTTCATTCATTCAATTTTTCAATCATGGAATTCATATTATCATAAAAAATGGATAACTTTCCGTATGGCGCCACCACCTTTTCACTCATTTTTACAAAAAGGGATATCTCATTGAGGTAAATTAGATACTATATTATTTCATATCGAATGAAAAAGTGGTGGCGCCATGCGGAAACTTTTCCGTTGTGATAACGTAACCCTCCTGCCGACGGCGTAGCCGGAGGGTTACGAATCATTCGCAATCGTTTCAGGGCGAAATATTTTAGTCAACAGATTTGCTCATTTTTTACCACTTTCAAAAATCATGACACAAATTCTATGAACATGAACTTAATTCCAATGTCTAATGAATAACATTCAAAAGCACAATTGAGAAAATATTTTGAAAAAAAGGACAAAAACTTACCAGATCCCGGGAGCGAAACAGTCACAAATTTCCCAGGTTCTATTTTTGAACCTGTCGCTGGTTACCAAGCGCTGACCCCAAGCGCTGAACCCAACCGCAGGTACCAGCCAATTGAATTGACGACCTGCCGACCGAGCCGCAGCCGAGTTTGACTAAACCATTCTGTAAAAGGGGTGTTACAATGGGTGCAGCTGCAGTGCGGCAGTGCGCTAGTGAGTGAACAGCGGTTATATTAGTAAACAGACAGCGCACACGCCTTGCCGTACTGCCTTATAACACCCCTTTTACAGAATGGTTTAGTCCAACAGCAATGAACATCGGGAAGTCACAAAATGGCGAAGCGACAGGTTCAAAATAGAACCTGGGAAATTTGCATGACTGTTTCGCTCCGGGATTTGGTAAGTTTTTGTACTTTTTTTCAAAATACTTTCTCAATGGTGTTTTGAATGTTATTCATTAGATATTGAGGATTAAGGTCGTGTTCATAGAATTTGTGTCATGATTTTCGGAAGGGGTAAAAATTGAGCAAATCTGTTGACTAGCTGTCAAAATTGTACGTGTTTGACCATTTCGCCCTGCACAGATTGCGTGTGACTCGTAACCCTCCGGCTCCGCCGTCGCAGGAGGGTTACGTTATCGCAACTAGTTTTGGGGGACTTTTGTACCATTTTATAAGTATTTAATTTAATTTAGTTAAAATTTTACATTTTACTTTTTTTTTAGTTAAAAACTTAAACTTTTAATTATTCCCCTACCAAGTAAAAATAGTAAACATAAAATTAATATTAATATGTAATGGTTATAGGTATTCATGGCATGGGGTTTAGCCCCCGGATCATTCGTTGAAACTAAATAGACATCCACAGAGGTACTTTATCTTATTTTTGGAGCAAGCTCCACACGCACTTTTGTGGATACGACGTCCCAGCATGGCAAGAGATTCTGCCCTCCAGAGATTCTGTCCCTTCATTTGGAGAACTATGTGTGTACAAACTTCTCTTTTGATTACCCCCTCTTTTGAATCAACCTCCACCAGCCCAGATTTACATGTAGTTCCGATATGTGTCATCTCCAGCCAGGGGTCAGATTCCTCTGTGACATTAGTCTTGGTTCCAAGACCATTGGTGTTGCGCGGTCACACACAACCAACGTACGCACGATAAAAACTGTACACGATTTTATTGAACGAACATTAGCGGGCGCCCTTATTATGTCTGTATCAAGCGCCTGCTAACGTTCGTCAATACAATCGTGTACAGTTTTTGCCGTGCGTAGATCGGAACGTTGGTTGTGTGTGACCGCCCAACACCAATGGTCTTGGAACCAAGACGACTGTGACATCAGCGCGATAGAATACAAAACCAGGGTGTATTATTCTTATTTAACATATTTTTAATGACAGATGAAGACCAATTGCTGAACTTGTTTATTTTGACAGATTGAGTGCATTGAATGCTGTGGGAAGAACCTGTACATCGGCACAAGTGACTGGTAAGTTTCTGTGATGATTCCATTGCCAAGAAGAGCTTTATGAAGGCTTAAATTGGTCGTACTTGGGCACCATCTGGAGCTGTCGTGGACTACATGCTGAACAGGCTTCGCCAATAGCAGAATAGATGCAGGGCTTGGGTTTACAGTCAGAAAGTCTGCAATATTGGCATTATAAAAATGATGTTTTGTAAAAAAAAAAAAAAATGCAGGCTGTTTACTTTGCTGATAACACAAAGGCAGTTGCCACGGTTACCACGGTTACCACAGTTGCCACGGTGGCGGTTGCCTCCGTGCTCCTAGTCATCGTCTTAGTGTGCCTTGAAAACGTCTTAGTGTGCCTTGAAAACGTCTTAGTGTGCCTTGAAAACGTCTTAGTGTGCCTTGAAAACGTCTTAGTGTGCCTTGAAAACGTCTTAGTGTGCCTTGAAAACGTCTTAGTGTGCCTTGATAATTTCATGGAGCTCCTTTCAAGCACTAAAGTTGCTAGTATTGGATGTGGTTCTTTGATTCTAGCCAAGATTAGCAAGTTAACTTTCACTGCTGTTTCCTTTGTTTCAGTTTTGTGATCCATTTCTTAGTAGAGGAGAAAACGCTTCCAAATGGGAAGATTACGTATACCAGTGAGAAGCAGTCACACAAATACCTAGCAGTGGTGAGAAAACAAGTCACTCTTACCCCCCCCCCCCTCCCCCTTTGGTAATAGTCAAAGACCAGTGTACTCTTTTAGTGTATCCCAATTTCCAACATATGCATAAAATAACAAATCTGTGAAAATTGGTCATGGAAGTTGTAAGAGAATCATTGAAGAACAAAAACACGCTTTTTGCACAAAGATCTGTGCTTTCGGACGTCGAATAAAAGGCTTCAGGTCCAAAGTATTTTAATAATTGAGTGATAAATAACCGTTTTTTCAAAAACTACGTTACTTCGGAGGGAGCTGTTTCTCACAAGGTTTCACACTATCAATAACTCTCTAATGCTCGTCACCAAGTAAAATTTCAAGCTAGATTTTGAGTAATTACCAAACATGTCCAGTGCCCTCCAAAGAAGCATTTAGAACCAAAACTTTGTCACTACAGTTTGGTGTTAACAATAACCATTATGAGTAATTACCAATAGTGTGCAGTTCCTTTAAGTGACAAACAATTCTACCATTTTGACGATTCTTTGAAACCTCATTTTATTTTTCAGAAAAAGCCAATCCAGCAGCTGAAGGCAGCTTCAGCACTGACAAGAATCTTAGTGCTTTGTGACAATGTCTTGACCCTCTTGAATATGTTTAACCTGGAGGTCAGTATGCAAACTATAAGGTCATATGCAAATGTTAAGTTTGTATGCTAAATGTAAGGTCGTATGCAAACTATAAGGTCGTATGCAAATTGCAATAATAATAATAACAACAACCGTATTAGTGTGCTTTACATTAGTGCCCTGGTCATTGGGTCAATAACATCCCTTTAGCCCTAATCTTTCTCAGCTCCCTGGGGAGTATACAGTCCCGAGCTGCAATGGCGCTCCGAAGGCTTTTTCATACACACGATCAACCTCTACCCATTAGGTTGTTTGTAATGCGCTTGTCAGGCACTTAACATGTAAAGATTGCGTGTATTTCATTGCAACACCTTTTAATTGAACCATGTTTTTATGTGGTTAACCTAAACTAAATACAGTTTGACATCCCTTATTTGATTTCTTCTATTTTTCAGCCTATACTGAGTGGAGCCAAGATCAAAGGGGTGAGTGTAAAAAACTTAGACGTAGATATTTGGTTTGCGGTAACACCATGGGTGTATCTACTTGCCAGGTAGAGTTTGTTCATTAGAGAACTATCTTTTTAATTTATACTACTGCAGAGTAGGTTTAGAAAGACAGTTCTCTAAGAACAAACTCTACCCATCAAGTAGATACACACATGGTGTTATCGCAAACCAAATATACATGTATATTGATACCTCACCATGCAATGCCTTAACTTCTATGAATGTAGACATGTTTAATAATTATTCAGGGCAATTTGGAGGTAACCCACTGCAGGCCTTGGAAGTTTAACATTTAGGTTTCCTTGAAGGTTATTTTCTTAAATGTTGCCTATTACATTTTTTTAATTTTTTTATTTGTTGTTTAGGTTACAGCTTTCTGTGTCAACAACAATCCAAGATCAAGCAATCCATTCAGTCTGGAGGTAATCAATAATTAATTTGTCAATAACAGTAATCAATTGTCAATAATCAATAATCATAAACAATATAGTCAATATAACTGATATATTGTGTGTATCTAACCCAAAGTCAAGTAACAGAATTTTCAATAACAAATATTCAATATAATTGTGTCTACTCCAAGATCAAGCAATCCATTCAGTCAGGCGGTAATCAATAATCAATTGTCAATAACCAAAATTCTATTATTGTAAACAAAATAATCAATATAACTATAAGTTGTAACCCTGTTTCAGCCCAAGGATTAGGTGGCAACATGTCTCTGGTGGCAGTTGATTCTGTTAACTGTAGCCCTCAACCTGGAGTGACCCTCTGGCCTTGTGATTTTCAGCGATCTGTATATAAAACATAAAAGATAAAATATAAAGCTTTTTACAAAACTATTATGAAAATCTCTTTTCTAAAAAATTGAGTGAAAATTCACTTTTCTCCACTAAAATATGTCTGGGCTTAGATGGAGAGCGTTCCCTAAAATCGTGAATAAATTCACGAAGGCCACGCTAACCTCTGGAGACCGTTTTTCAAGATGGTTTAAGAGAATTACATTTCCCTTACACCATGGTGAAAGAAAAATAGCTCCTTGTATTTCAGCTAAATCCTGCACTTAATTGAGATTTCACACTGGTTTCTCAGCGAATATTTACATTAAAGGAACTATAGTATAAATATAAATAGTAGACTTGCGGGTACAACCCTGTGTAAAATCTATTTGAGGGAGTGTTGGCTCTGAAAAGAGCCGGTGTGGTCTCGACATTTCGAACAGTATACTCTGCTCGTCTTCAGGAGAAAGACTTATTATAGTGATAGGTAATACCTTTAAATTTGAAGATTTTGTGTACTTTTTTCTTCATGGGGCCATCTTAGATTGCTGTAACTTCAAAACGGAAGCAGGTCCAAGTCTACACAGTCACTGAGGATAAATGTGTCCTCATCAAAGAGATATCCATTAGTGATATACCCGTTAACCTGGTAAGCGCATACAAATCTTGCTAAGCAGAAATGGGCTACTGTTATAACATTACATTTTTGCGACAAGTGTCTGCCAATTCTTTTGCTTACTGAATAAATTTTCCTCAGAGTTAATCCATCAAATTTCATAGAGCTTTTTGAGCAGAAATTATTTCTTAACAATTTCTGCTAAGCAAAGATAAGCAGAATACAAGTCACAGTCTATCTACATGTATTGGAAAATAGGTGCAACACAAAACTTAATTTGACCTACTTGTCGGAGCCTCTCTTTGTTTGTTTGTTTGAATGATCTTCCGGCTAAGGGAACTCGGCAAACTCACATAAGGGGATATAAACACCAAGCTGGAAGCAGCAAATCTCTCTCACACAAACATTGGTTTGACATCTATGATTATGAATTGCACAAATCAAGAAATTGTTATTCGGTTACTGGTAGACAATACTTATTTTAGTTTGTTTGCGGTTAGCTGAGGGATTCGAACCCACAACCTTGTAATTGCAAGTTCTGCAGTCTTACCACTGGACCATGGTTAGCTTGGTAGGATTCAAACCCACAACCTTGTGGTTGCGAGTCCTGCAGTGTAACCACTGAACCACAGTTAGCTTGGTAGGATTCGAACCCACAACTTTTTGATTGCAAGTCCTGCATTCTAACCACTGGACCATGGTTAGCACGTCTAGCTTGGTAGGATTCAAACCCATAACGTTGTGGTTGTGAGTCCTGCAGCCTAACCACTGAACCACAGTTCGCTTGGTAGGATTCGAACCCACAACTTTTTGATTGCAAGTCCTGCAGTCTAACCACTGGACCACAGTTAGCATAGCTAACTTGGTAGGATTCAAACCCACAACGTTGTGGTTGCGAGTCTTTCAGCCTAACCACTGAACCATAGTTCGCTTGGTAGGAATCGAACCCACAACTTTGTGACAGTTTTTAATACTAACTCACATCTCCTCTGTTTCGAAAATTGTTTCTCGCAAACAGGCGTTATGTCTAAGCTTCGTTCCTTTCTTCCCACACACACATTACTTTCTCCCTACAACACTCGTATTCTTCCCTATCTTAACTATTGTAATATTGTTTGGGCTCATTCAAGCACTAGCAAACTTCATTCTCTATTCTTAATCCAAAAAAGTGCTATCTGTAGCGCTTCTATGTCTCATCGTCGTGACCATACTGCGCCCTTGTTTGCTAACTTGAACACACTCACACTCAAGGATATCAACAAACTTCAAACAGGCATTTTCATGTTCAAATACACAACAAATCTTCTGCCCCACACTTTCTCCAATTACTTTCCTTCTGTCAGCAACACGCACCTTTATAACACACGATGTTGTAACAATCTTTATATCCCTTTTGCACGTACTTCTTACACAATGAACACTCTTCGCTATCATGGGCCCCGCCTCTGGAATTCAATTGATAGGCGAATTCGCTCGCAGTCCTCTGTTGGTCGATTCAAAGCCTCCTTCAAAAAACACATTGTCTCTCATTATGTAACATAGTTAAGATTCTGTCATTATTTTGGTTTAGTTCTATCGTCGTGGCCGTCTTGTGGTGTTTGGATTGTGGTTTGTGTTGTTTGTGGTTTGTTTGTTTGTTGGGGTGTTGTTTGGTTTAATTTGAGGTGTTAGTTTGAGGTGTTTGTTTGTCTTGTTGGGTGTTTGTTTTGCGTTTCGTTTATCCGTCTCGTTTTGATGTTATTGTTGTTACTATACGTATTGTTTTATAATTTAAATGATCTTATTACCTTCCTTTGTTTTGTAAAAGGCATCCCAGCTTACAAGCTTTGCTATAATGGGCCATGCCTCCATACAGTTTTCAGTCTTGTTAAATCCTATTGTTTGTATTTGTATATTGTGTTTGTATGGAAATAAATGTTGATTGATTGATTGATTGATTGATACATACATATGTCTTCTGTATTCAGAGTATGGATGCTTTCTGCATCTGTATAGCCACATCTAACGAGTACATCTTAGCTAACTACCATACCGGAGTGATAACGGATTTATTTCCCTATGACGCCGATCAGACATCCCCAGTTGTCAAAAGAGTTGGAAAGGTTGGTATGAAAAAGAAAAAAAATTGTGATTTATTAGACACTTTTTAAACTAAGAATCAGTATTATATACACCTGTTAAATGTACCTTAAATATTCATATTTTGTTAAAGTGGTAGATTTGATTGGTAGAAAAGGTAGCTTTGTATAATGAAATGTTCATATTTCATTCGCAAAAACATTTCAATGTAGAGATATTCAAACCCTTCTGATGAATATTCATAGGTAGTTGAAAGTGGTAGATCTGATTGGCTAATATTAAAGACACTGCTTCCTGCAATGAACATTCATATTTGCTTCACAGTCAAATGCCTCAATGCAAAGATGACCAAAACCTTCTGATGGTAATTCATATTTTGTTCAAATTGATATATCTTATTGGTAGAGAGAGTAATGAATATTCATATTTGCTTCTCAGGAGGAGTTTCTATTGGCTGGTCCAAGTTCTCTAGGGATGTTTGTCACCTCTGCTGGGATTTCACAACGCCCTCCCCTGAAATGGTCTGAGACAATCCGTGGCGTCAGTTATTTGTTTCCTTATGTGGTTGCCATGGACGACGAGTTCCTGACAGTCCACAGGTTTGTTGGCAAATTGATTTTTGCTATTCCTTAATAATAAACAAAAATTATGATAACAGTAGTGGCCTCTTATAAAGCTCATATCCATCACTCAGTGACACTGAAAGCGCTTCAACATTCAGTTTTTACCTACAAGGTATATAGAGCTATGTTTAGAAGTATGAGACCTATTCCTTTAAAGCACCATGTAATGGTTTACAAGGTGCTGTGGCGCAATATGCAGCCAATCGAACCAGGGAGATCGGAGTGCACCCCTTCTCTTTTGGGGTTCTTTCATTTGCATACACAGGACCTAACGGCTTCACATCCCATCCGAAGTACGCAGAAGAAATGGTTTAATGTCTTGCTAAGTTTCTATGGGATTTGAGGCATTGCATGGTGAGGTATTAATATTTATTTGCCTTGCGGTATGTGACACAAGTATCACAGTTGCACTCGACCCCACTCTCTGCTGGTCAGAAACACCAGAGCTTGAGTCCAAGCTAAGCTCAAAGTTGGAGCCTTTGTGCTATCTTTTAACTAAACTTGTGTGTCCGTCTGAAAATTTGAACCCACTTACTACTTTTAAGTGGACTCAACCTTTTTTGCCACTAGTGTGTTGGACCAGCAGCAGAAGCAGACTATTCCATTCCAAGGAGGGAGGATACTGGGTGACTTTGAGGGGAGGATATTTGTGTCGTCCAGCAAAGAGGTGTACGCTCTTGTGCCACTTCCAGTTGAAAAACAAGTAAGATCCTTTCTTGTTCATTTCTGTCATAATTATATTTTGCTGGACAATAATACTCTTAAAGACACTGGACACTTTTGGTAAATTTCAAAGACCAGTCTTCTCACTTGGTGTATCCCAACATACGCATAAAATAACTAACCTGTGAAATTTGAACTCAATTGGTCGTCGAAGTTGCGAGAGAATAAAGGAAGAAAAAAACACCCTTGTCGCACGAGTTGTGTGCGTTCAGATACTTGAATTTGAGACCTCAGCTGAGGTCTCAAATTCAATTCAAATATTTTACTGAGAAACTACTTCTTTCTCAAAAACTACGTTACTTGGAGGGATTTTACAATGTTCTGTACTATCTTCAGCTCTCCATTGCTCGTTTCCAAGTAATTTTTTATGCCAACAATTATTTTGAGAAATTACCAATAGCGTCCGGTGCCTTGAAGTGAACTTCTATAAAGTTGAGTTCATTTTTTGTTGTTTTTGTTTTTCATTTAAGATCCAAGCATTATTGAGCGATAAACGTGTTGAAGAGGCGTTGACGTTGGCCAAGAACGCCAAGAAACTAGGATTGGCAAAGGACAAATTCCAAAAGGTATGACTGTTTAGAAACTAGAATTCCGGATAACTGTTGAATTTGTTTGTATCCCAGTCAAGCTATTTGCTTGTGGATTTTTTTTCACAGAGCTCAGGAAAGTATGGAGTATACAATTCTTAATACACATCGGTGTAAGGGTCAACAACAAATTATTAAACTTTCTAAATATTTTCTCTCTCCAGCTTTACCAGAGAATTCAGCAGCAATCGGGTTTTATTGAGCTTTCCGAATTTCACTTCGACGAAGCTGGGCAGTTATTTAAAGATGGTCTACTAGATGTCAGAGAGGTATGCTGACTTCGGTACTTTCTTCTTTCGTCATTCATGTTGGTTGAGAATTCCTGCGGAGCCCATAAAGGATTTTTAAAATGCTTAATTTTGTTTCCTTGAAATGTTGAAATAATATTTCTTTAATAAAATTTTAAACTTGTCTAAGAATCCCAAATCATCCTCACATTTTGTTTCTCATTTTG
Source organism: Asterias rubens (assembly GCF_902459465.1). NCBI lineage: Eukaryota > Metazoa > Echinodermata > Asteroidea > Forcipulatida > Asteriidae > Asterias > Asterias rubens. The sequence goes on from NC_047075.1 coordinate 1,263,457, forward strand.
TGACAGCTGATCAGCCTCTTTCCAAACCTCCTCCCGTCGACGTCTAACTTCAACCGTTCCGTGCCCCTACTTCATCAGTTTGCCGATATCTCATCGATAGTCCGAGGGAGCAAAGAGAAGCTCCAGGACTGCAAGACATTCCTCTCTTCCTACCTGGACAGCATCAGAGGAGGTGACCTCAGCCTTGGCTTCAGAGAGGTAGGTCAAAGGTCACAGTTTACCATTAACAAAAATCTCTGAATTTTACCCAGCTGTTGTCAGTGAAGTAATTGTTTTTTAAACATTCACCCTGGAACCCATTTCCCCAAGGCCAGGGATCCAAACTCAAAAACCTAAAATTACCGAGATGCTGAAGAGCAGAGAGAAAGTCCTAACTGTTTCTTATTCGATTTCTCATGATACATTTGCTAGATTTTTATGATTCAAAGTTGCTTTCATCATAACATTTCATGATAACACCTTTCCCCAATACTTCAGGTTATTAACATGAACCAGTGTGAAGTTTTGTTGATACTTGTGTCAGTAAACTCACTTGCTGTGACACCCTTAAAGGCAGTGGACACGATTGGTAATTGTCAAAGACTAGCCTTCACAGTTGGTGTATCTCAACATATGCATAAAATAACAAACCTGTGAAAATTTGAGCTCAATCGGTCATCGAAGTTGCGAGATAATAATAAAAGAAAAATAACCCTTGCAACACGAAGTTGTGTGCGTTTAGATGGTTGATTTTGAGACCTCAAGTACTAAACTTGAGGTCTCGAAATAAAATTCATGGAAAATTACTTCTTTCTCGAAAACTATGGCACTTCAGAGGGAGCCGTTTCTCACAATGTTTTATACCATCAACCTCTCCCCATTACTCGTCACCAAGAAAGGTTTTATGCCAATAATTATTTTGAGTAATTACCAATTGTGTCTACTGCCTTTAAACATATTGCACCTCATGAATTTTTGATCGAGATATTGTTGAAATCTACTCATTCTCAAACCTGTGAGTACCGACCCGCGTAAATTGTTCCAGAAACTTTGAATACGCACAAAACTTGCACAGTCAATAATTATCATTCTTTGCGTCATGGCCAATGGTTTATTAGAGCATCAAATTTGATTCGTGTAGGTCCAAATCCCAGTCGTGACACTTGCTTCTCTTCACCCAGGGTTATAAATGCGTACCATTGAAGGGATGTCATTGGTCCAATGACTATATTATTGGCCTTATGTAAAGCGCATTGATTTGTCATTGTAAAATGCGCTATATAAAAACTATTTTTGGGGTGTCGTGGCCGAGCGGATAAGATCATCGAACTCAAGCTCTGATGCTTCTGTTCAGCAGTGTGTGGGTTCGAATCCTTGTCGTGACACTTGTGTCCCTGAGCAAGACACTTAACTATAATTGCTTCTCTCCACCCAGGGGTAAGTGGGTACCTGTGAGGGCAGAGATGGTTCTTGTGATTGATTTAGCCGAGTAGCGCATATTGATGTTGCACAGGCTGTATACTCCCCACCAGGGAGTTGAGATGGTTTAAGGGGTGATTTAAGGCCCAGTGACCAGGGGTAATAATGTGAAGCGCTTTGGGACGCCCTTTGGGTGTGAAAAGCGCTATATAAAAACGGGTATTATTATTATTATTTGTTGTACAGGAAATAGACACAGCTTTATTGAAGCTGTACGCAGAGAGCAGCCCTGAGTTACTGAAGACTCTCGTCTCGTCAGAAAACACTTGCTCCTTACACGATGCTGCAGAGATCTTACAGAAGCATGGAAGACACCACGCCCTAGGTCTCCTCTATAGATATCACATCGATAATGAAAAGGCTCTCCTTGTTTGGGCAAGGTAAGGAGATAATTAATGATATTGGCTTCTTATATAGCGCTCAGGTCCGTCACGTAGTGACACCCATGCATTAGTGTATTGGTAAAAAACACAAACAATATTTGTTTTTCTGAAGTTTGAGAGATGAACTTTGTCAATGCAGTTGCATTTCATATTTTAAAAAGACTGTTTTGATTTACAACTGGTCCGATATTTAAAGTCGTTTTTAGTTTGTATACCTGTGTTGGTTTCTAAGGGTATCTTTGTAGTCGCCAACTGAGACACCACCTCTTCTCAGATGTTGTCATTTTGTTTCTCCTCTCATTTGACTCGATAGAATATGCGATGGAGAATTAAAGGACGACACATTTCCTGGACTTGACTTTGTTGTGGAATTTTTGTCAAGGTAAGAACAAGTTTGAACAAGTTATTTTTTATTTATTTTTTATTTACCCTGGGGAAACCTTTCAGAGAGAACACTGATTTTCAAGGGTGCCCGGCATTAAAACATCCATTAAAACATTCATAGATACACTGCAATAGAACACTAGAAAAATAATTAAAGTTACACAAACAAAATCTGGACCAGCCAGGGCATGCAAGAAATGATTCAAGACAAGAAAATAAATAGACACAAAACTTACATTTAAAGAAACATTGTTAAAGGGAAGGTACACTTTTGGTAATTGTCATAGACAAGTATCCTCATTTATCTTTGTCTGCAGATGTAGTGATCATGAGCTAGTCTGGCGATACGTCGATTGGGCGCTGCAGAAAAATCCTGAACTTGGAGTAAAGGTAAATAGTAACAAATTAAGTCATGCTGGACTTATAAATAATTGTTTTGTACAATAAATAAATAGGGCAGAACTGTTCTGGCATGGCAATGTGCTGTTTTAGACCTGATACAGTGATTGACTACCTCCATGCTTTCCCTTAAAATCTAGATATCTAATCAATTAGGGTGGCAGCGGTGGGATCAGAAGGCTGACTGTAGAATTTGTTCTTACTTTATTAAGATTTTCACAGATAAATCTGAGTCTGAGCCATTGACCGAGAGAATGAGACCTGATACAGTGATTGGCTACATCCATGCTTTCCCTTAAAATCTAGATATTTAATCAGAAGGCTGACTGTAGAATATTTTTGATTATTCACCTAGATTTTCACAGATAGATCAGAGTCTGAGCCGTTGACTGAAAGAGTGAGACCTGATAAAGTGATTGACTACCTCCATGCTTTCCCTTAAAATCTAGATATCTAATCAATTAGGGTGGCAGCGGTGGGATCAGAAGGCTGACTGTAGAATTTGTTCTTACTTTATTAAGATTTTCACAGATAGATCTGAGTCTGAGCCATTGACCGAGAGAATGAGACCTGATAAAGTGATTGACTACCTCCATGCTTTCCCTTAAAATCTAGATATCTAATCAATTAGGGTGGCAGCGGTGGGATCAGAAGGCTGACTGTAGAATTTGTTCTTACTTTATTAAGATTTTCACAGATAAATCTGAGTCTGAGCCATTGACCGAGAGAATGAGACCTGATACAGTGATTGACTACCTCCATGCTTTCCCTTAAAATCTAGATATCTAATCAATTGGGGTGGCAGCGGTGGGATCAGAAGGCTGACTGTAGAATTTGTTCTTACTTTATTAAGATTTTCACAGATAAATCTGAGTCTGAGCCATTGACCGAGAGAATGAGACCTGATACAGTGATTGACTACCTCCATGCTTTCCCTTAAAATCTAGATATCTAATCAATTAGGGTGGCAGCGGTGGGATCAGAAGGCTGACTGTAGAATTTGTTCTTACTTTATTAAGATTTTCACAGATAGATCTGAGTCTGAGCCATTGACCGAGAGAATGAGACCTGATACAGTGATTGACTACATCCATGCTTTCCCTTAAAATCTAGATATCTAATCAATTAGGAAACTGACTTAAGGTGGCAGCAGTGGGATCAGAAGGCTGACTGTAGAATTTGGTTTTACTTTATTCAGATTTTCACAGATAGATCTGAGTCTGAGCCATTGACCGAGAGAATGAGACCTGATACAGTGATTGACTACCTCCATGCTTTCCCTTAAAATCTAGATATCTAATCAATTAGGGTGGCAGCGGTGGGATCAGAAGGCTGACTGTAGAATTTGTTCTTACTTTATTAAGATTTTCACAGATAAATCTGAGTCTGAGCCATTGACCGAGAGAATGAGACCTGATACAGTGATCGACTACCTCCATGCTTTCCCTTAAAATCTAGATATCTAATCAATTAGGGTGGCAGCGGTGGGATCAGAAGGCTGACTGTAGAATTTGTTCTTACTTTATTAAGATTTTCACAGATAAATCTGAGTCTGAGCCATTGACCGAGAGAATGAGACCTGATACAGTGATCGACTACCTCCATGCTTTCCCTTAAAATCTAGATATCTAATCAATTAGGGTGGCAGCGGTGGGATCAGAAGGCTGACTGTAGAATTTGTTCTTACTTTATTAAGATTTTCACAGATAGATCTGAGTCTGAGCCATTGACCGAGAGAATGAGACCTGATACAGTGATTGGCTACATCCATGCTTTCCCTTAAAATCTAGATATCTAATCAATTAGGAAACTGACTTAAGGTGGCAGCAGTGGGATCAGAAGGCTGACTGTAGAATTTGGTTTTACTTTATTCAGATTTTCACAGATAGATCTGAGTCTGAGCCACTGACTGAGAGAATGAGACCTGATACGGTGATCGACTACCTCCATGCTTTCCCTAAGGCTGTCATGAGATATCTAGAGCATCTTGTCTTCACCAAGAAACTAGAGGTAAGTCTAGAAGCCGAGTTTGTGGAGGGTGTAGAGGTTAGGAGAAGCCATGAGACCACTGGTAAATCTGGAGGCCAGAGTCTGTAGAGTTTGTGAAGAAGTTAAAAGCAATTAGAGTCAAGGTTTGGAGAGGGTTAGAGACAAGTCCAGAGGGGATAAGTGTGATAAACTACTTGCCTCTTCTTTCTCAACATGTTAGTTAAAAGTTAACTAAGTAGGTCCTGCGTTTGATATATGATGCCATTAGGTAGTGACCAATTGTTGTGACATGAATTAATAAGGTACTTATTTACCAGTAGGTTGTACCCCGGTGCTTTTGATCATGACCTTATTAGGTAAGCCCTGCCTCTGATGTATGATTTCATCAGGTATTGACCAATCGGTCGGACCGCAGTGCTGTCAATCATGACCTTATTAGGTAAGCCCTGCCTCTGAGTATTGACCAATAGGTTGGACTGCAGTGCTGTCAATCATAAACTTTTTAGGTAAGCTCCGCCTCTGATGTGTGATGTCATCAGGTATTGACCAATAGGTCAGACTGCAGTGCGGTCAATTATGACCTTATTAGGTAAGCCCTGCCTCAGAGGTATTGACCAATTGGTTGGACTGCAGTGCTGTCAATCATGACCTTATTAGGTATTGACCTTATTGATGTATGACTTCATCAGGTATTGACCAATCGGTCAGACCGCAGTGCTGTCAATCATGACCTTATTAGGTAAGCCCCGCCTCTGATGTATGATGTCATCAGGTATTGACCAATAGGTCGGACCGCAGTGCTTTTAATCACCTGCGATGCCCTCCCTATTGGACTGTACCTGAATTTCAAAATAGTCTTTGTCTCTCGTCGAGATGTCCATGGAACCTCTGGTGTAACACTTGCTGATTGCACTTAAGTTCATTATTATGTAATCCACCAAATACTTAAACTGACAAACCTGGCCATTTGAGTCATAAGTAAACAGTAAAAAAAAACATTAACACATTTTGCATGACATCGATTAAAAATCAAATGAATAAATTTAATACAATACAATACAAAATGCTCACTTGGGGATAAACTCTAAATTATTATTATTATTTTTTCCTCATCAAATATGACATTTCAGACAGAAATATTTCAAGGGATGTTTTCTACTTTCATCTTCATTATACCGAAATGTTTTTTAAAATTTGAATGGACGACACTTAAACTGCATATATTTTCCCTTTTTTCCAGGAAATAACATCCACTATCATGTACTTTAGATTAATTTACACGTTGTACATAAAAATTACACGTGTAATTTTTATATAAATCTGTGATCTTAGTTTTTTTCTGACCAATTATGTAATGTTCCTTTAAGCATTTAGAAAAATAATCAAAAAAGCATAATCCTAGTCACACAAAGTGCAGAGTCTGGTCACATGCTTCTATTAGTCCTTTACGTGTAAATTAATCTAAAGTACATGATAGTGGATGTTATTTCCTGGAAAAAAGGGAAAATATATGCAGTTCAAGTGTCATTCATTCAAATTTTCAGAAACATTTATAGAAAATTCTGTCTGTAATGGATGATGACCATCTGTGTCTAATGATATTAGTTATTTTCATTTGTTATTAAAGGCAAAACATGACGGCTGAAATGTTAGATTGATTTCATTGAATATACATGCAGATACCTCTATAATGAGTAGGGTAGATGGCCTTAGCTTCCGATCCAAACAGTACCTTCTTTAGAGACATAAAATAAGTACAAAAAAATACATCCGTTTATAGAACAAGAGAGGGGAAAGGGATTAAGGGAATGATCCAGAAAGAAGCGGGAAAATAACAGCCAATCAAAGTTTCTATTTCAGAAACTATTGGTGGCTATGAACCAATACGATGAAGTTATGTATATACAATGAAACAAACCTGTGAAAGTTTCATTTCAAAAGGCGGTCTCGTGTCTAAGATACTAGCGAAAATCCGGAGTAACTATGTCTACGCAAGTCACTAACGTCTCTCAGATTCAAATTTTGGGGATAACAAAACTTAGTATCATAAGCTGCTATACTTTCCCACCAAAGTTTTACTGCCATTAATTTTAAGAGTGATTACCAAAAGGTCTACATCCCCTTTAAAGTCATCAACATGATGTATGATATATTGCCTCAGCTATTGTGTAAAGTACACCCGACCCTATAGCCTTCAACAGCATTCACCAACAACGACGTCATCACGTAGCATCCATTTTTAAAGTTTTTGGCAGTGTTTTGCAATCAGCCATGAGAATATAAAATCTTGTTTGTCACCCATGAAATAATGGATTTTTTATGTTTTTTTTTTTTAATGTGGGAATTTTGTGCCGATTTATTTATTATTTGTAATGAAAATCGTTTTGATGATTTAGGTTTCTTGGTGCCCTTACCAGCGTTCAAGCCAGGCATTAAATAGTGTGCCGGGCCGCAACGCTATCGAAAAGTTCCGACACTCTTTTGATCAGCCATTACGCTATCGATACACTATAAAAAATAATAATAATTAATGTTTTTTTCTTTGTTTTTTAATTTGCGAGAAGAACTTCTGGTGTGTTTTTCTGTTATTTATTTTTTTATCCTAAACATTTTCTCGACGCACATTCACAGCTTAGATTACCGTCTCGCTGTCACAGCAGCGTCGATAAGGTTGCTACAAAAGTTCACACGAAGCATGAACACTGAACACTGCCCTTACCCTTTCAATAACGAAGAATACAGGCCTGAGAATACTTCTTCGGAAAGATGGTTTCATTTTCCATAAGCTGCAAGAAATATATAACTGTCGTGGCAAATGAGTCGCCAAGAGTAACAAAGCATTTTGTCGTCGCAGCCCAGTGAATTTGGTTCAATTTATCTACATGATGATAATGCTTTTAGTACAAGGTCACATTGCTAACTATGCCACTAGAGATATGAAAAACGTGATCATATTTATTCACTCTACTATATTCTCAGACATGTGTTTTAAAAAGGTGGCGTGACATTTCGGTCGGGCTAATTTATCTTGTTTTTTTTATTATAGATTTTTAGAATTGAAAGTTTAAATCCTTGAAATGTGGAGTGTTTGGTAATAATTAAGGCATGATATTCTTATAATTTTAGTTTGATTTCCGATTTTGTTTTTCTTGATTTTTTTGGCTAGCAGAATATTGTTTTTACTTTCGCTCTTTTTTATATTTTCATTATGGTTTCGAAATATATCAAACAATAAATTATTTTTAAAGGCAGTGGACACTATTGGTAATTACTCAAAATAATTATTAGCATAGAACCTTACTTGGTAGCGAGTAATGGGGAGAAGTTGATAGTATAAAACATTGTGAGAAACGGCTCCCTCTGAAGTGGAGTAGTTTTCGGGGAAGAAGTAATTTTCCACGAATTTGATTTTGAGACCTCAAGTTTAGATTTCGAGACCTCAAGTTTAGATTTTGAGGTCTCGAAATCAAGCATCTGAAAGCACACAACTTCGTGTGACAAGGGTGTTTTTTTCTTTCATAGTTATCTCGCAACTTCACAGGTTTGTTATTTTATGCACATGTTAAGGTACACCAAGTGAGAAGACTGGTCTTTGACATTTACCAATAGTGTCCACTGGCTTTAAAAACAACTTCATTAAATATACTACGTGGGTGAGCCTTTCACTCAAGATTTTCCTCCTTTTGTTCAAAGGTCATACATCATGGCTGTTATTAGGAATAAAAGCTGAGTTATGGTGCCCTTAAAGGCAATGGACACTATTGGTAATTGTCAAAGACTAGGCTTCACAGTAGATGTATCTCAACATATGCATAAAGTAACAAACATGTGAAATTTTAGCTCAATCGGTCATCGAAGTTGCGAGATAATACTGAAAGAAAAAACACCCTTGTCACACGAAGTTGTGTGCGTTTAGATGGTTGATCTCGAAATCAAATTCGTGGAAAATTATTTCTTTCTCAAAAACTATGGCACTTCAGAGGGAGCCGTTTCTCACAATGTTTAATACCATCAACCTCTCCCCATTACTCGTTACTGAAAAAGGGAGCAGAAACTTTTCATGTCTCTTTCAGCTCTGCGTGATAAACATTTGTAGTCAAGGCTAAACCCGTTCATCCAGAACTCTGCAAATTGTGCAAGCAGGAACTACAGTTCACGCTTGAATAAAGAAAGGTCGTTTACTCCTTCCCCCACAGGCCTCCCACTATGGGGTTGTAAACTACTGGTAATTACTCCGACAAAAACACCTCATTGTTGACCAAAATTCCCTTGGTTGTACAAAAAAAAAAGGATTTTTTGGGGGGAGGCAAGATATTTTTGACCCCATTTACAGGCAGTGGTAAACTTTTGGCTGTAAAACCTGAAATTAAAGCAATCGCACAACATCGGTAAACAGTATTGCCCAAAGGCCCACACTTCGTGTATCACAACTTAAACATAAAATAACAAACCTGTGAAAATTTAGGCTCATTCGGTCATCGGAGTCGGGAGAAAAATAACCAGAAACCCCACCCTTGTTTCTGCACGTTTCGCCGTGTCATGACATGTTTAAAATAAATCCGTTACTCTGGATATCGAGAATTGATAATTGGTTTTGAATGATTTCTAAAAAAGTAAAGCATTTCATGGAATAATATTTCAAGGGAAGTCTTTCACCATTACCTTCTGTAAACCCTCTAAGTGTTCTGTTCAGAAAGTGTCCAATGGCTTTAATTGATATTAGTCTGAACGATTTATAATTTGCATTTGCGGGGGAAGTTGACAAGAATGCAGGGGTTGTACTGTAGCTAAACATGTTTACTGGACAAGTATTTTTTTGTACTGGACCAGAATCAAAATGAGAACAACTTCTTGACCAATTAAGAACTCACTCCATGGTCTTGCAGTTAAAAACGATCCTATAAGTTAAAGTAGTAGCCCCAGTCGATGTTCTATACCTTTCGCCCGGGTAGTAGTTAAAAAGCAGGACAGTTCTTTTCAGAACTGAGAAGTCTCCCAAAAAATCTGAAAAAAATATACTATGCGGTAGTAGAATATATAGCAAAACAGTTCTCTAAAGAACAAACTCTACCTTGCAAGTAGATATTACACGTGGTGTTACTGCAAACCAAATATATGTTGATACCTCAAATCATATCTTCCTGACACAGTTTAACACGCATTAGCATTTTTATTTGAACTACCACTAAGACTTGTTTAAAGGCAGTGGACACTATTGGTAATTACTCAAAATAACTACTAGCATAAAACCTTTCTTGGATGGGGAGAGGTTGATAGTGTAAAACATTGTGAGAAACGGCTCCCTCTGAAGTGACGTAGCTTTTGAGAAAGAAGTAATTTTCAACTAATTTGATTTTGAGACCTCAGATTTAGAATTTGAGGTCTCGAAATCAAGCACCTGAATAAGGACACAACTTCGTGTGACAAGGTTTTTTTCTTACATTATTATCTTGCAACTTTCACAACCAATTTTTGTCAAATTTTCACAGGTTTATTAGTTTGTGCATATGTGAGAAGACTGGTCTTTGACAATTACCAATAACGTCCAGTGTCTTTAAGAAGATTGATGTCATTTGTCTCTATGGGTATTAAATATACTTCAAACAAAAGTGAAAGAGATTTGTCAGATCTATTTAAAGTAAACCAATAGCTAGGCAAAGGGGTGTGGCACAAGCCCATCCAGTGCCCCATACCCTTGGTTCCCATCACGAGAGAGAAGTGCCTTCAAAAAAAGAAAAAACATGGCCCTTGCCACTACTACCTGCCACCCTGCACTGGAAAGCAATGTATTAAATTAATGAACAAACAATTTTTTTTCAGAAGCTCATAAAGTACACTACCACTCAAATTGTACCCCTTGAATATCTGCCCAGAAAAATAGATAAAACACTCATAAAAAAGAGAGAATTATTGCCAAAAAAGTACTTTGAATTCCATAAATAACTACCTTAAAGCCTTATCTTTTATGAGATTTGAAACCAGTGGATGAGTGTAAAAGTTACTGTTCCATGGCAGCACAACAACCTTCTTTTTTGTTCACCCCAAAAAATATTGAAAATTTACTATTTTTTCAGAGAAGATTGCAAGAAGCAGTGAAAGATTTCTCTTTCATCGGAGAGCGGAGAGCAGCAAGTACGGTAGAGCAAAATGGTAGGCCAACACAAAATGTATCAATTAATACTCAAAAATATAAAAAAATCAATATTGGTATTCAGTGTGTAGTCTAAAGTGGTTGCTATACAAAATTGCTGATATTAAAACAGCGTGCAAAAAGTCTAAGCCCATGCCAAAGGTATGGGAAAAGCCTTGAAGTTGTACTGCACTTATTGCGCTTTAAACCCAAATGGGTTTTTAAATTTAGACATTATGCAATTCCATTTCTCAGGGAAAATTGAAGGTACATGTATTTGTCTAAGGACTGCAGTCAAAATATTGAATGAAAAGCAGGTCGATTGAAAGCCAGTCGATTGGCTTTTCGTTTCCTTTTTTGTTTTGTTTTTCAAGAGGAGGAATTTGTTCTTCACTCAGCCCTAACGGTACTTTCACTATTATAGCAAAAAATTGTGACAACAAAAATTGAAAAGGTTGTGAGTGTGATATTTCCATCAGGATGCTTTGACAACCAGGCCGATTATATAATTCAAATTTAACATCTATTAAATCGTTTGCAGTACCCGCTGCTAAAACAGTGGATTCGAACTGCCTCTAGCTACCGGGCAATCTCGGTGGTCTAGTTGGTATGACACTGCTCTAGAATTGCAAGGGTCGTGGGTTCGAATCCCACCCGAGTAAAATGCCTGTGATTTTTTTCACAGGACTCGGGAAAGTACTGAGTATATAGTGCTACACACATCGGTGTATATGGGTAAAAACCAAAAATTAATATATAATTCAGATTAGGAAAGTATATATCAACTGCGTAGTTTTGTATACAAACATCACCTTATCAACTGAGTATTTTGTTATACATACCTTTTGCCGTTAACTCGCAGGCTTGTCGGCTCATTTCGTCACGCACACCTGTTGCCTCGAAGCACCCTAGACCAGACTGACAGTCAGAGGGGCCGGGTCGACTCTATTAATACAGCTCTGTTTTTTTGTTATCTGTTTACCAATAGTTACACCTCGATTCCCATTTAAAGATTTCCCCCCCATATTCCAATCAATGGACCTTGACCAATGGCATACATTCTCTGCAATGACCATGACTAGTCCATTACGATTAAGGGATGATGATGGTTCCCTGGAAACAGGAGAGGGTGAGAAGATCTGAATTTTTTTTATCATACATCAAAATAGCCGATTGTTGTGATGTAATTTGTTGCTATAGAAACGCTCATTCATTTAATGTTTCTACGCAGTTAAAAGTCGGGTTGTTGTTGCCAGTCTGTGAATGCGTAGGTCACAGATTCAGCTCTGGTATGTTGTTAATTTGTTTACGACAAAAGTTGTACCAGGTGACGCATGTTTCCGCCCATTAATGTATAAGTAATGAATAAATTATCATTAGGGTGCCATGTACCTTTAAGTCACAGTCAATCACGGTCAATTACAGTCAATTACAGTCAACCCACCTTAGGCATTGTTTTTTGTACAGGTTTTGCAGTGTTTAGCTTTGTATTGTGCTTGAACCTACCCCACCTACCCAGCAAACACGTTATGCATCATAACGGTACAGTTAAGTTGTATTTTGGTTATGCCATTTCCCAACTAAAACAAATTTATTTTCAACGTTGTAAATAGGTTGCAGTTTGGTATTTTTACCTAATAACATTATATTTTAACTGTCAGCTAAATATGTCTTGTAAATCTTGTTTGCAACGATATCTGAAGGTTGTGGTTCTGTCACGTTACTTGGTAACGCAGAGACAACGTTGTCTCCAATCTAGAATGTTTATTAAAGAGGAATATCCATTCCGGCCTTCAGCACGCCTACAAGTTTATTCATCTTTAGCATTTTTTTTCCGTGTAGCCCCTTACCAAATGTAAAAATAACCACACACAATAAGGAAAAGAACTTGAAATCATGCATTTCTAAATCCCCCCCACGCATTCCAAAATCCATACAAACACATTTACCGGTACCCATTCTTAAACAAATCCACTGTACAACTGAAAACAGACCATGTATGACCAAAGTTTGTATAAATTGATTCCAAATATTTCAAGAAAGGAACTTGTAAAGTGGCAACTCATTTTAGTATTTTTTTGTAAAATTTTGACACGAAAAAAAAAGTACAAAAAGAAGCATTTGACCTTGAGTGTAAGCTCTTGGTAATGCATGTAACATTGCCACTTTAAACCATGTATAAAACATGTCCAATTATTTCAACAAAAGGAACCTCAAATGTGGCAACTCATTTAAGTACTTTTGTAAAAGTTTGACAACAACAAAAAAGTAGAAAAGAAGAATTTGACCCTGAGTGTGAAGCTGTTGGTTAATGCACAGGCCTCAAATTAACCCACAACACCCACAGCAATTATTGTGGTGCCCTTTGCTTCGGCTTGGTGCCCTTTGAAAGGTGTCAATAACAGTTTACATTTTCCTCAAAGAAGGTCCCCTTACCAGAAGAAAATTGCTGTGCCCCTTTAAGAGCGAAGTTCAGGGCCTGAGTGAACATAACAACCTTGCGACTTCTAGCCAAGTTGCATGCTCAAAACATGTTAATATGGTAGTCAGGTTGGCATAGTGGTATCTTTCCTCGCCTCCCACCCCTCTAGAAAGCTGTTGAACCCTGGTTCGAATCCCATTGGGGCACTATTTGGATTGTGTTTTCAGTCCCTACCTGGGGTGCGTTCCACTCGCGCAAACGTTGCCAACAGTTGCGCCTGTCGCCAACAATTTCAAGTGGAACGAGTTGTTTGCTGCCACCGTTGGCGAACGTTGGCAAACGTTAGGCGAACATACTTCGGAGGTGTTGGCGAGTGGTTTTTAAAATTGCGGACAAGCAAATGGTATTATTTCTTTGTCACAAACATAAGTACATTGTATTTTCGGTGCATGATAATGCAGATTTGGAATAATAAAGTTAATTAGTTGATGTAATGATGTCAAAAAAAAGGACTTTTGCAGCAAAAACAAAGTTTTTAAAAAACTACGTATGGTGCGCGCCATCTTTATTTCAGGGCGCCGTCATATTGACATCGCGTATATGCACCAATCGTTCAAAAGATAAAAAACGTTTGCGCGAACAGTTGCGAGTCGTTTGCGCGAGTGGAACGCACCCCTGGTTGTGTTTGTTTTCCTTGTAATAATTCTCTGGGGTTTTCCTCCCACATCTAAATCTGAAACTTTCCTTCATTGTCTTCTCTCCATGCAGGTTCTTGGCTAGTACAGTTATTAAGTTTGCTTTTTTGAGAATCCTTGGCTTCACAACCAGAATTAATTACGAAATAAAATGAAATTAAATTAATTGAAAGGAAGATCTCAAGCTTAGCCCTGAAAGTTTATTTTCACAGACAATATTCCTTACAAATCTTGCAAGCATTGAGATATAATATCTTTGGGCATTATCGGTTTTTAACGCTTTTCGCATTGAAAGGGTATCAAATTTAACATTTTACACAGGTTGATAAGAGATTTGCAGTGTTCTCACTTTTGTAAGAACTGTGTGTGTCAGAAAATTAACACATATATGAACTGTATTTGTGTTAAGAGTCCTTCAAAAAAAGAAATGGGTTTGTAACTTTCGCCGAGGAATTTATGGAAAGGTCATTTCTTAACTCAGTTTTGATTGAATATCATGGAGCTCTAGGAATAAGCATAATATTCCTCATTACAAAAATGTACAAAAAATGAGTATGTATTTGTCTTCGGAGTCCGTTTCTTAAAATCAAAAACAAAATGCCCCCTTTTAAAGTAGAAATACCTTTTCGGTAAAACAGCATAAAAATATAAAACAGATAAACACAAATATGACGTGTCAGATGTTGTTCAATGTTGCGCTTGAAATCTCAGAGGAAGTTTTGTGGCTTTTTCCTGCCATGAATACCAAACCATCGAACGCATGGCTGCACCAAGGATGTCACTAGTTGCAATTCCATTCAAACCCAGCGACCAAATCCTTCGACAAAACCAACCCCTCTTAGTTTTATTGTCCGCAATTCGGAGCCGAATACCATTGCACTTTTTACCTCAGTAGACCTTGACGATTGGCTCACGTTTTTAGCCCAAAATAGAAGTCAACAATTTCCTGCACAATTAGCAATCACTTGTAATGATATTTTATTTTTCTTTATATATTTTCATTACCGCCTATTATGAAAAATGCAGTCAAACTTTATATGGAGTTTATACAAATTTGTTTTGGAGATTGTAAAAGTTGTTTTGATTACAAGATACGCAAATAAACAGAAGTTATAATGAAAACTAAAAATATAATTTTAGAAAGCTTGAATATGCCAAATTTTAATTGAAATTATTATTTGTTTTAATAATAATATGAAGAGTCGTTCTTTTCTTACTTTGAGCATGCTATTAAAGACAGTGGACACCAGTAATTGACAAAGACTAGTTTTCACAGTTGGTGTATCTCAACATATGCATAAAATATGAGCTCAATCGGTCGTCAAATTTGCGAGATAATAATGAAAGAAGAAAAATCCTTGTGTCACGAAGTTGTGTGCTTTCTGATGCTTGATTTCGAGACCTCAAATTCTAAACTTGACATCTCAAAATCAAATTCGTGGAAAATTACTTCTTTCTCGAAAACTACGTCACTTCAGAGGGAGCTGTTTCTCACAATGTTTTATACCAACAACCTCTCCCCATTACTCGTAATCAAGTAAGGTTTTATGATGATAATTATTTTGAGTAGTTACCAATAGGTTGGTTATTTTATTTTTATGTTGAGATACACCAAGTGAGAAGACTGGTCTTTGACAATTACCAATTGTGTCCACTGTCTTTGGACCCTTTCGGTTCAGAAAAAAAAATAAAAGTTCACAGATTTACAAATAACTTACAGGGTTTACAGAAGGCAATGGTGAAAGACTTCTATTGAAATATTATTCCATGAAATGCTTTACTTTTTGAGAAAACAGCAAAACAATATAAATTCTCGTTAACGAGAATTACGGATTTATTTTAAACACATGTCATGACACGGCGAAACGCGCGTTAACAAGGGTGGGTTTTTCCGTTGTTTTCTCCCAACTCCGATGACTGATTGAGCCTAAATTTTCACAGGTTTGTTATTTGATATAGAAGTTGTGGTACACAAAGTGTGGGCCTTGGACAACACTGTTTACTGGAAAGGGTCCAATGGCTTTAACAGTGCAGTCATCAATCCATCAAAACCCAACAAAATGTGCAGTTGGATTTGTATAGCTATGGATGTAGAAAGGGATGAAGTGCTTTTAAAAATATTGGAAATAGAATTGACCATGTGACCCACTCTGTGAAAATGAGCCACATGTCGCCCAATGCATTATTAAGTTATGGACAGTTTACTGTGGAAAATGTATTAAAAAAAAATAATATACAAACAAATTTTAAAAAAGGGTGAAGGTGTGGAAAGGGTCATAAGAAAATATTTGAAAAATATGCGAGTAAATTTCATACTAGTATTTTTCTGCATTTTGTGGGTATTTTGCCCTTGAACATTTCAAATTCCTTTCAACAAATTCCTGTCATGCATTGATGCTGCCGCCTCCAGTATTTATCCATTAATTTTTGTGGTCACCGGCGGTCTTCACTCCCTCGGAAGTTAACCTATTGTGAGTGGGGGTTTTTTCTGGATAAAGTT
Source organism: Asterias rubens (assembly GCF_902459465.1). Lineage (NCBI taxonomy): Eukaryota > Metazoa > Echinodermata > Asteroidea > Forcipulatida > Asteriidae > Asterias > Asterias rubens. The sequence continues at coordinate 1,279,817 of NC_047075.1, forward strand.
GTTCTTTGATTTATGACGGAAGCTAATTTTGACTTTGAGGAGTACACAAGGAATTTTACTGCGGCCATGTTTTTTTATTTGGGGGTGTGTTCCTGTGTTCAATTGAGTTCAATAAACAAAATAGGAAAACTTTTATCAAAACAAATATGCACTGAGATTCAACATTTTTGAATGGCATTCCTAAACCAGATGATAAAATAGGGACTAGAAAACTCAGTTGTTCTTGTCAATTGATTTTTGTCCAACTCCATTTATTTCAACTTTCACCTGGTCAGTTTCCCTTGTTGCTTTTTAACTTCTTCTTTTGTTGCAAAAAATAGTTTTAATAGCAGAGTCTATACTAGGGTTGAGACGCCAGGCCATAAACTATTTTTTACAACAGTTATACTGTAGGAACTTTTGGTTGACAAGCAGTTTCCAACAGCTAATTCTATTTTGTTCTTGTTGTTGTCTACAGAAAGAGAAATACCACACCCATTTCGCTGTCTTAAACCTAGACGACGTTTTAAAACAATACCTAGTCAGTTCCCTTTGTGGTTTATAACTTCTTCATCTTTTGTCAACAGAACGAGAAATACCACACCCATCTCGCTGTCTTATACCTCGATGATGTCTTAAGAAATTACTCAGTCAGTTTGATTTGTAACTTTTTCTTCTTTTGTCAACAGAACGAGAAATACCACACCCATCTCGCTGTCTTATACCTAGACAACGTCTTAAAAAAATACTCAGTCAGTTTCCTTTGTGGTTTATAACTTCTTTTTTGTGTCAACAGAAAGAGAAATACCACACCCATCTTGCCGTCTTATACCTAGACGACGTCTTGAAGAAGAACCCCGAGACATCAAAGCCAGAGCTTGATCTGTCTCGATCCAAGCTTCGTCACATGCTCCAGGAGTCCTCTCTCTACAGAGTCCAACTCATCCTGGGTAAAGTCCGAGAGACGGACATGTTTGCCGAGACGGCCATCTTGTATGGAAAGGTAAGAAACACAGGGTGTGTTCAATTAGGTTCCCCCCAAGTCGACCCCAGATTGCTCACTCGGGTGAGCCCCTGACCAAAGCTAATCTAAAGATCACTAATCCTCTCGTGGTGACGTCATGCACCTGGGGCCAGCCTTAAAGTGAGCCACTCCACAAGCAGGGCACTTGGGGCTGACCCGGTTGAGCCCCTGAAATGACGTTAAAGCTATTCAAACGTACCGGGGGCATACCGGGGTCGACTCAGGGAAGCTAATCGAACGCACCCATAGTTCCTTGTTTGTTAATTGTTTAGATGATCATCCCATTAAGGGTACTCGACAAACTCCCACAAGGTGATATAAACACCAAGCTGACAGCAGCCAATCTCTCTCGGAGCAAACACTGATTTAGCGTCTACGATTATAAATTGCACAAATCAAGAATTTGTGGTTTGGTTACTAGACAAAGATATCGACAAAATAAGGAAACCGCCAACTTCGGGCTTGATAGCTCAGTTGGTCTACTGGCACGTTAACCCGAAGGTCGTTGGTTCATAGAGTTCCTTGCGCTATGGTTGGCTCAAGTCCAGCTCTACTCATTTTTCCTTGTTCATTCTGAAGTTATTTAAAATTTACTCTGTCAGTTTCCCTTGTGATTTATCACTCAAAGTTTTTTTAAAAAGCACAAATATTACAGTGACCCCAAACTTTGCCTCCGTTTAAATTAAACAAACCCCAAACCCCAATTTAGAATCCATAAAAAAGAGAGACCTATTTGTCGCAGTGTGATGGGAACTGCACCCATATAAATGTCCGATATAATTATTTGTTGGCAATAAAGAATGAGTTGTTTGCGTCATGCTGGGTCGCACAAAGCTATGCAGACGTATTTCAAGGCTTTCCTCATTAGGTACATTTGTGCACGGCATTGATTTTAAGCTTCAGAGTATGGTAAGAGAAATAGCGCCCTCTGTTGAGTTAGTGATGGCATATATTTAAAGGGATGCACCAGGCCTTGCCTGAACATCTGGCGTCACAATTCGAGGCTTGTGAATAACGCCAGAGACCGGCAACAAAACCGGCGTGTGTTTTGACCTTTGACCCCATACATTTCGGATAGAGATAAGCAGTCAAATTCTATTGCGCACGTGACAGGAACAAACTGTTTGGGCATCTATGGAAAGCTCATGTCACTGTGCACTTTTATCCAATTTCATTGTATCCAATGGAATCACTGGATCTGAGAAGCTGGGCCCCTGTCTTTATCCTTGCGGAAGGATAAAGACAGGGGCCCAGTCTACACCAGGCCATGAAAAACCCTAGGCACCCACAGCATGTGCCCTGTACTTTTGCTGTGGTACTCTTTGCAAAGTTCCAATACAAATTTTCCTCAAAGAAGTTCCCCTTACCAGAGGAATGTGCCCCTTCATGAACAAAATTCAAGGCCTGAAGCACCACACTAAGTTTAGTCTTGAAATCAAGTCGGTAATTGTTCAGCGCGGTGTAGCTACGGGGACGGTACACGCATCCATGATCCCAGTAAGTGTGTGACTCAGTGGCAGTTACCACGTGCTACCTACGACTGTTGCATGAATGAATCGCACTGTGACTGTTGCATGAACGGCAGAGTGTGTGTTTGTAACAAAATAGGCAGCGCCTAAGTCCTACACTAATTTAGGTCCCTAAAGCATGCTTAATGTTCAGAGTAAGCCAACTGTATTTAAAAGACCCTCGGCCTCTTTAAATCAAATCGAGCACATTGTGCACAGCATGAATGGTTTGAGGCTTCAGAGCATTGTTAAATGTTCAAAGTAAGCCAACTGTATTTAAAAGACCCTCGCCCTCTTTAAATCAAATCGAGCATATTGTGCACAGCATCAATGGTTTTAGGCTTCAGAGCATGGTTAAATGTTCAAAGTAAGCCAACTGTATTTAAAAGACCCTCGCCCTCTTTAAATCAAATCGAGCATATTGTTTTAGGCTTCAGAGTATGGTTAAATGTTCAAAGTAAGCCAACTGTATCTAAAAGACCCTCGGCCTCTTTAAATCAAATCGAGCACATTGTGCACAGCATCAATGGTTTTAGGCTTCAGAGCATGGTTAAATGTTCAAAGTAAGCCAACTGTATTTAAAAGACCCTCGGCCTCGTTAAATCAAATCGAGCATATTGTGCACAGCATCAATGGTTTTAGGCTTCAGAGTATGGTTAAATGTTCAAAGTAAGCCAACTGTATTTAAAAGACCCTCGCCCTCTTTAAATCAAATCGAGCACATTGTGCACAGCATGAATGGTTTGAGGCTTCAGAGCATGGTTAAATGTTCAAAGTAAGCCAACTGTATTTAAAAGACCCTCGGCCTCGTTAAATCAAATCGAGCATATTGTGCACAGCATCAATGGTTTTAGGCTTCAGAGTATGGTTAAATGTTCAAAGTAAGCCAACTGTATTTAAAAGACCCTCGCCCTCTTTAAATCAAATCGAGCACATTGTGCACAGCATCAATGGTTTTAGGCTTCAGAGTATGGTAAGAGACATAGCGCCCTCTATTTAACTTGTCGCTGCATAATATTTAAAAGTATGCACCACACAAAACAGTCCCTCCAACATGCTGAATAAGTACAAAAAACAGTACTTTAAAGTTTCTTGAAATCAAATCAAATATATTTTCGGACAACTGTGGTTAATTGTTCTTTGCAAGTTTTAGTCAGTTTGCTGTCGGCACTCAAAGGGCCTTTTAATTTGTATAAACATTATCAACCTGTACCCTCGCATGTACCCATTTATACTCAATGGTAAAGAGAAGCATTTATAGTAGTAAGGCATCTTGCTTAGGGACACAAGTGTCAAGATGGGATTCGAACCAACACCCTGATGACCAAAACTTCAATTCGATGCCCTAAACTGCTTTGCCACGACAGGATTGTTTATGTGATTGATAACCAACCTGGGCGCCCATTTTAAATGAATTCTATTCCCATTTTGTGTCTGCAGTTAGAGGAGCACGACAAAGCCCTACGTATCTTAGTCCACAAGTTACAAGACTACGGGGCGGCCGAACGCTACTGCTGTATAAACTCTAGAGGGAGGGATAGAGCTTACAGGAGAAGACTGTTCCAGATTCTGCTTGGTGTTTACTTAGATCCTCTCGAAGGGTAAGAACACTGGAGTGCGTGTTTGCTGTCGTAACCATTAATTGTTTGGGTCAGTGGCCAGTGATCAACCAAAGGCAAGTTCAACTGAAACAGTTATCGCGTTTTTGTGGTCGTAAGCAACAACTGTTCCGGTCAATGGCCAATGATCAACCAATGGCAAGTTGGTTCTGAAAAGAACTGGTAGTTGACAACTCAGCGTTTTGATCAGTATGCTCTGCCCTGATGGTTTTCAGGAGAGAAGACGATCAGATCATACTGATCAAAACGTTGAGTTGTCAACCACCGGTTCTTCTCAGAACCACCGCTACTTAAAAGAGATTTACACATAGACCCCTTTACAGATAGGAAAAAACAATGCATTTTGGGATAGGATGCGATGTTTTGTGATGTTCGTCACGCATAAAACGTGCATAGCTTACTTGCAAACTCTCCCGAAATGCATCATAATCACCACTTCCGGCCTATCTGTAAAGGGGTCTATGGTGTTACCACAAATCTCACCTACTTCTCTCTTCAATGTGTACTGAAGAGGTTTTCAACTAGTGGTTTAATCCCAACAAGGCCTGGTTCTTGATAATTTTACGGAGACGAAGTCGAGGTAAATTATTAGTTGAAAACCGATTCAACACACTTTGATTCCCATTCATAAATACCTTTGCGGTCAAAACATCTACACTTTTTGGTCAAAAAGTAAAATAAATGCAAAAATTATAATCGTTCTATGATTTCTTTCAACACAACACCCCTCCAGCTATGAAATGGTAAAGCCCTCCGCCGCCCTCGGGTAAACAACTCCTTGTAAGGGAATGCTGTGCACGTCGCGCGTATCGCGTGATGTGGCTCAACTGTTTCAGCCGTTGCTCTCGACCAATATGAATGAAGAAACTGTCTTATAAGAACCGGTGCAAGCTCGCGTGTCGGGCCCATGTTTGAACACTTTTTACTGGTCATGTCATAAACAAAGGTTTATACACACCCACGTGACGTGCTCAGACCAATAGCGAAACTGTCTGAGGTATTTATGAATCATGGTTATTTGATTGACACAATCTGATCACTTGTAACTTTGGTTTTGTTTTAAATATTTTTGTTTTTTTAGGAAAAAAGATTCTTTAATTGCTCCTGCCATTGCTCTGCTCAACAGTGAAGACGCTGACTTTGACGCTTCAAGGGTAAATGGACATTTCTTATTGTTTCAACAATAGGGCCCGATAGCTCAGTTGGTAGAGCACCGGAACGTGTCATGGTCGAGCGGATAATGAACATACATATAAATAAACTTGTGTGTACAACCATGAGTAAAATCTCTTTTCAAGGAGTGGTGGCTTTGAAAATAGCCGGTTTGGTCTCGACGTTTCGAACAGTATACTCTGCTCATCTTGAAATTTATAGTTACTCTTATTCTCCACACCATGCAAAGCTTCCTACACCATTTACTTCTCACGATGTTTTACACTATCAGCAGCTCTCCATTGCTTATTACCAAGGAAGTTTCTATGCTAATTAATGTTTTGAGAAAGTACCAATAGTGTCCAGTGCCTTTAAGCTATTTGCCGCCAGTGGACGTGCCTGCAAATAGGCCTCTTGGTACAAAACACTAGTGCAATGGTCTTTAAACAATTTCCTCATCATTTTCTCATTTCTAGGTCCTGCAGCTGATCCCCGAGAACTGGTCCACAGCCCTCCTCTCACAATTCCTAACCAACACAGTCCGTAAGAGCCTCCACACGTCACGCACCACCAAGCTTCAACGGATGCTCACGCGCACCGAAAACCTCAACCTCAAGGTTTCGCAGATCTCCCAACAGCGAGACCCGATCTACGTCGGCGACGACCGGAATTGCCAAGTCTGTAACCGCCCTTTCCACGAGCCAACGTTTGCCAGGTATCCGAACGGAGTCATCGTCCATACGCAGTGCGCGTGGAACAAAACCGTATGCCCCGTTACGGGAAGACTGTTTAGTACGAAGATAAGCTCCAGTAAGAGCTAGGTGTTCCATGCCCGATGTGGGGCAGACGGTTTTTCCAGGTATCCCAACGGAGTGATTGTCCACACGCAGTGCACGTGGAACAAAACTGTGTGCCCCGTTACGGGAAAACTGCTCAGTACAGCTCCAGAAAGAGCTGGTTTTCCATTTGATTGAGCATTAGGAAAGTGGCAATATAAACCTTTGTATTGTTGATAAACAACCCGCAATGGTCAGCATCGACAGCAAAACATTCAATCGTGTTAAAGGCAGTGGACACTATTGGTAACTGTCAAAGATCAGCCTGTTGGTGTATCTCAACATATGCATAAAATAACAAACCTGTGAAAATTTGAGCTCAATCGGCCGTCGAATTTGCGAGATAATAGTGAAAGAAAAAACACCCTTGTCACATGAAGTTGTGTGCTTTCTGATGCTTGATTTCGAGACCTCAAATTCTAAACTTGAGGTCTCGAAATCAAATTCGTGGAAAATTACTTCTTTCTCAAAAACTACGTCACTTCAGAGGGAGCTGTTTCTCACAATGTTTTTTACCATCAACCTCTCCCCTTGTAATCAAGAAAGGTTTTATGATGATAATTATCAGTGTCCACTGCCTTTAACAGAATGTTCTGATCAAAGTCAACAGTTTTTGCAAACTTTAAATTAATTAAAATATCTCTCATGATTGGTTGCTTTGTTTCTAACAAATTCAACATTATTTGTTTATTAGTTGTTACAAACTTGACATTGTTACAAACTGTGGTCATCTGTTTTTGTATTGCATTGATGGCTTTCCATATTTTTCCCAACCTCTGTTGGCAAAAACTTAGCTGTAATGATGCAATAGAAAGGTCTTACTCTTTACTACTATGATGCGGCCATCTTGCCACTCTCCAATTCAACCTAGCATTAACCAGACTGAGGCTGGAAGGAGAAATTAGTCTGGTCCCTTTGGTATGAACTGATAATAAGTACTGTCAGTCACTGTGTATACAGGAAACATGACTAAGATGACCACACCGTGGCAGTTTCATGAATTTCTTTGGCTTGGTAAAGACATCTTGTAAGTATTCTAATAATCATGTTAAATAACGTAAGTTATAAAATTTTATGAAATCTTTTCAAGTGAAACTTGTTTTCTTCTCAGAATTGTGTTGTGGCTATAAATACCAATTGAGCATAGTCTCTCACATGTTTGGTATATTATTTATATTTGGGGTCACAAGAAGTTCGGACACTGGTTTTTGAAACAATATCAATGTTGGCCGTATGCTTTAAACTTTTCTTGAAGATGAGAGCTTGTGTTCAAGCCTCAAGTTTTGTATTTATATTTTACAGAGTCTGTAAACTAATACATATATAGCGCTTTTCACACCCAAAGGGCGTCCCAAAGCGCTTCACATTATTACCCCTGGTCACTGGGCCTTAAATCACCCCTTAAACCATCTCAACTCCCTGGTGGGGAGTATGCAGTCTGTGCAACATTAATATGCGCTACTCGGCTAAACCAATCACAAGAACCATCTCTGCCCTCACAGGTACCCATTTACCCCTGGGTGGAGAGAAGCAATTATAGTTAAGTGTCTTGCTTAAGGACAGAAGTGTCATGCCATGGATTCGAGCCCACACTCTGCTGAACAGAAACACCAGAGCTTGAGTTTGGTTCTCTTATCCGCTCGGCCATGACACCCTATGAACTAACCGTGAATTGATTTGACGAGTGTGTACCCCTGGGTGGAGAGAAGCAATTATAGTAAAGAGTCTTGCTTGGGGACACAGGTGGTTTGACCGGGATTCGAACCACCATTCTGCTGAACAGAAACACCAGAGCTTGAGTTTGGTTAAAGAGTCTTGCTCAGGGACACAGGTGTCATGACAAGGATTCGAACCCACACTCTGCTAAACAGAAACACTAGAGCTTGAGTTCGGTGCTCTTAATGCCTAGGACATGAAACCCCAAACACAACAGCACAAAGTCGGCCGTTAAGCAGCTATATGTTATAACGTGTGCTCTAGACTTGGAGAATTAGAGATAGTGAGTTCGAATCCCACCTGAGTAGTTTGTCTGTGGTTTATTTCTCACCGCAAGACTCGGGGAAATCAGTGTTTATCACTTATTAGTAAGTCCAACCTCTGGAGAAATTCCTACATCTATTAAATTGTTCTTGTTCTTATTTGGCCGTTCTCTTCATTCTTTATATATGTACATCCTGTTACTTAAAGACACTGGACACTATTGGTCGTTACCCCTCAAAATAATTGTTAGCGTAAAAACGTACTTCGTAATGAGCGATAGAAAGCTGTGTGAGCAACTTCAACGACCAATTAAGTCCAAATTTTCACAGGTTTTTTATTGTATGCGTATGTTGAGATTCACCAAGCTTACTATTGTTTTTTGGTTATCTCTGAGACCACTCTCAGTAATATTATTTATTTAGGTCAAAGCACATGCTTCATTTTAGGGACCCATTACTTACAAGCTGTGCTTTTTTATGGGTTCCTCTACAGTTTCACTCCCTGTTTACATAATACTGTATTGTATTTGACTGTTATACTTGTGAATACTATGGAAATAAATGAACTGAACTGTATACTGGTCTTTGACAATTACCAATTGTGTCCAGTGCCTTTAAGATTCTGGCAAAAGCTAAAACCATTTGTTTTTGTTTAGAAAGTGTACGGTTCCATTACTATACAAAGTATTTTGGGCAAATTTTAACAGTTGCATCTCTGTGTACATTAAATAATTTTGTACGTATGAATAAATTTATCTTTGAAAAACATCAAGTTGGCCTGTTTTTGGTTTATTCTGGTCTTTGAGATTTTGTTAATTACAGGGTTACTAATAAGTTTTGTTTTTGTTTTGACACAGTGCACCTTATGCTGGACTTACCCCCTTGTATTTTTCGCTTCAATTTAAGGCCTAATTTTATGGACTTAAACCCCTTCTCATTTTTAATTTTTGTTTACCGAAGAGATGGCAAGGTGTAAGTCCAGTAATTTTATCAAAAACAGGTATACAATTTGAAAAAATGCAAGGGTTGTATCATATTAAAATCAAAAGTTGGCCCAGAATTGATAAACGGCAAGGGGATCTGTCCAATATCTTCATCAAAATAAGGCACAAATATAATATAAAAAATGGTAAAGGGTAAGTCCAGCATTTCCATCAAAAGTTTGCCTCAAAACTTGAAAAAATGGCAATGGCAATCTTATTGTAATCACAAGTTGGCCTAAGATTTAAAGACGGCAATTGGTGGCCTAAGCACAGCATTTGTACAAAAGAAAAAAAAGAACAGAAAAAAAGCCCTTAGTTTGAAATAAAGGCAAGGGAGTAACCCGGTAGTCGGGCATTTTCTTCAAAATTAGGCCTAAAATTAAACAAACGTTGCGCTACTTGGTTTAATCATTCCACCATGGTTTAATAACGACCGTTTATTACAGTGTTGTTTGTTTATCGCCTTTAATACGATTCAAGCCTTCGATTCTCGCATTTCGAAACATTCCGCGAGATCTTGCGGGAGCCAGTTACGTACCCCTGTGATCTCGGACAGGTACCGGTGAATGGAACCAGCCAAAGCAAACGGAAGGTACCCGACTACCGCTTAACACCATATAAACGCACAATAGAGGTCTGGACACTCGACGGCTTGATGCCGCGTCACGATATTCAAAATGGCCACCAGCCATGCTTGAAAGTTTGTCAACACCGTGGATTTACTTACGATGATTTGATGTGATTTAATGTCTGTATGGGTAAGCTTTACCATGTAGTTTATTTAAGTTCATAATGTAGAATAGGAGTAGGCTTCTTGGAAGACGTGTACACTCCTTGATTGTCATAAAACGGGTTATTTTGTCGCATTTCTATTCCACCCTCCGAAGCTAACATAAACAACGGCAACCCGGAAGTTGTGCCCACTCTGGTCGGCCATTGCATAATAATGACAGCTTGCTGTCAATCAGAGGAAACAATGGAACTTTCCTGTGTAGCTTAGTTTTCAGATTATATTTGTTCTTCAATTCGTAGATAGTTGTATCTTAGATAAATCTGTGGGTCAGACCTACTTGTTTCTAAAATGTTAGTTTCGTTTTAGTTTTTTTTATTTTTGTAAACTGCTTACCAACCGAAATGACCGGTGATGTGGTATTATCCAAAGAATTAATAATGGTAAAACTGTTTGGCACCTGCAGTCCTTCACTCTGAACTGCCCAACTTGTTGATGTTTTTTTCTTTTTACGTCAACAGTATTTTTTATAGTATAATAAACTATTTTTTTTAATATTTTTTATTTAATAAAGTTTTTTTTTATAGTTTAAACAAAGGCGTATTTTTTTCTAAAATCAATCGCAAACACTTCTTTTCAAAATCACCTGAAATTTCATGCCAAGGTGTACTAAAGGTTTTAGTCGTTGACTTAGCAACTTTTTGTTATAAATTATTGCAATGTTTTCGATGTAACGGTAGCTTAAACTTAACCAAGATTATAATGAATATTAGAGACCCTGCCAATTCGTTCCAGTAACTTGTACATTTTATACTGTCTTTTACACATAATGTTAGATTATGAGGCAAATAGGATGAACAAACTTCAAGTTACACCCCTTGTCGTTTTTCCTAAATCGGCCAACAATTTTTAATTTCCAAAATCGCCTGAAATTTCACAGTGTATTCTTTGAGTAGTCCACCTTCTAATTTTATTTTTTTATATAACGGTGTCTTAAATATTATTGTACACATTAAAACAAATACTACGACACACGGCGAGTACCCACCAAGAACACCGGTGGAATCAACGCTTTTATTTATTCCCGCCGTCATGTTGATCCCAGCTAGCCTACACCCAACCCCAAACCCCGCCACCCTCCCCCAGCAACAATCCCCAATTCCCATAATGTCAAACCGATAATTCACAACAATACCGTTTCCCCCGTAAACTAATTTTCCATACCCACGGCGTGTGCATTCAACTCGAATACTTTGTAAGTTCGAACAGAGAGTCCACTGTATGCCTATGTTTCCTTGTTATTATTGTGTGCCTATACTTACAGTGTATGTCTTCCGATCACATTATATTTTTAAGTCCCCCTGTCTACCCATATACATGTACCTGCTCCTAAGTTAATGCATTTGCCTTTGCTTTGACTCGCAGATTATTTAAGTATAAAGCAAGGATTTCCCTATGCCATAGTACCATGCGAACCGTGCTCCCCAATTAAACTAAATTGTCTATATATATGCCTACAGAGCGTGCCTTCAACTCAAGTCCAAACCAAAGAGTTCCCCATATAAGTAAATGGTCCATACCTACAGCGTGTTCCTTCAACTCAAATATTTTCTAAGTCCGAACCAATGAGTCCTCCATATGCCTATACGTTTCCTACAACCCTGCCAACAGCGCAGGCCACTCGTAAATTACTAAGTATAAAGTACTGATTTTACTATGCCATAGCATCATGTGTAAGGTTTTCCACTGGCAAATTATATACTAAGTATAAATTATATACCAAGTATAAAGCGTTGATATTCCCATACCATAGTATCCTATGAAAAGTATTCAACTCACAAATTATATACTAAGTATAAAGCACTGAAATCCCATGCCATAGTATCCTCTGAAAAGTATTCAACTCGCAAATTATATACTAAGTATAAAGCACTGAAATCCCATGCCATAGTATCCTCTGAAAAGTATTCAACTCGCAAATTATATACTAAGTATAAAGCACTGAAATCCCATGCCATAGTATCCTCTGAAAAGTATTCAACTCGCAAATTATATACTAAGTATAAAGCACTGAAATCCCATGCCATAGCTTTCTATGTTAAGTATGAACCGAAGGTTTATCAGGTCTAAAATGCGAAGGTATCCTGGGGGGGACCCAAGTGGGTGTCGTGGGTAGGTGTCGGCTTCCGAAGCGAAGGGTCCCCGGTTCGAACCCCGGTGGTGGCAGCGCGCTGCCGTCCGAGAAGTCTCGACTCACCAGACAGTGGCACCCACCGCGCAGTAGCACTCACCGCTAGCACTCGCTTAGAAAAGAAACTTAAAACTTAAAACTTAAAACGAACCTATGCTCTTTTTTATATTAATATAATTTTTTTAATAAAACAAATATTTTTAAAACGTCTCCAACTTTCCTGAAGCTGGATTCGATCCCGGGACCCTTCGGTCCAGAGACCAGAGCCCTTCCACTGGGCCACTGCTCCTTCTTACTAATATGCGTTCGAGTTTTATTTTAAACCTTCGTATGACAAACTTTTATTTAAAACGTAGTAAAAGAACACCCGGGAATCGAACTCCGCACCATTGGGTGTAGAGTCCGGAGCCCTTCCATTGAGCCACGTCTCCTCTTACTTCTTTTGCGTTCGAGTTTAATTTTAAACCTTCGTATGACAAACTTTAAATTAAAACGTAGTAAAAGAACACCCGGGAATCGAACTCCGTACCATTGGGTGTAGAGCCCAGAGCCCTTCCATTGGGCCACTACTACTCTTACTTCATTTGCGTTCGAGTTTAATGTTATACCCTAGAATGAACAATTTTAAATCAAAACGTATTATTTGCCTCCCACTCGCAAATTATTTACCAAGTGTAAAGCAAGGATTTCCCCATGCCATAGGGAACAGCGCAAACCAATGTTCTCAAGCATAGAAAAAAGAACACAGATCGGGAATCGAACCCCGCACCATTTGGTGTAGAGCCCGGAGCCCTTCCATCGGGCCACTACTACTCTTACTTCATTTGCGTTCGAGTTTAATGTTATACCCTAGAATGAACAATTTTAAATCAAAACGTATTATTTGCCTCCCACTCGCAAATTATTTACCAAGTGTAAAGCAAGGATTTCCCCACGCCATAGGGAACAGCGCAAACCAATGTTCTCAAGCGTAGAAAAAAGAACACTGACCGGGGTTCGAACCCCGTACCATTGGGTGTAGAGCCCGGAGCCCTTCCATTGGGCCACTACTACTCTTACTTCATTTGCGTTCGAGTTTAATGTTATACCCTAGAATGAACAATTTTAAATCAAAACGTATTATTTGCCTCCCACTCGCAAATTATTTACCAAGTGTAAAGCAAGGATTTCCCCATGCCATAGGGAACAGCGCAAACCAATGTTCTCAAGCGTAGAAAAAAGAACACAGACCGGGGTTCGAACCCCGTACCATTGGGTGTAGAGCCCGGAGCTCTTCCATTAGGCCACTACTACTCTTTCATAATTTGCGTTCGAGTTTAATGTTATACCCTAGAATGAACAATTTTAAATCAAAACGTATTATTTGCCTCCCACTCGCAAATTATTTACCAAGTGTAAAGCAAGGATTTCCCTATACCATAGGGAACCGCACAAACCAATGTTCTCAAGCATACTAAAAGAACACAGATCGGGAATCGAACCCCGCACCATTTGGTGTAGAGCCCGGAGCCCTTCCATTGGGCCACTACTACTCTTACTTCATTTGCGTTCGAGTTTAATGTTATACCCTAGAATGAACAATTTTAAATCAAAACGTATCATTTGCCTCCCACTCGCAAATTATTTACCAAGTGTAAAGCAATGATTTCCCTATACCATAGGGAACCGCACAAACCAATGTTCTCAAGCATACTAAAAGAACACAGATCGGGAATCGAACCCCGCACCATTTGGTGTAGAGCCCGGAGCCCTTCCATTGGGCCACTACTACTCTTACTTCATTTGCGTTCGAGTTTAATGTTATACCCTAGAATGAACAATTTTAAATCAAAACGTATTATTTGCCTCCCACTCGCAAATTATTTACCAAGTGTAAAGCAATGATTTCCCTATACCATTGGGAACTGCGCAAACCAATGTTCTCAAGCATACTAAAAGAACACAGATCGGGAATCGAACCCCGCACCATTTGGTGTAGAGCCCGGAGCCCTTCCATTGGGCCACTACTACTCTTACTTCATTTTTTGCGTTCGAGTTTAATGTTATACCCTAGAATGAACAATTTTAACTCAAAACGTATTATTTGCCTCCCACTCGCAAATTATTTACCAAGTGTAAAGCAATGATTTCCCTATACCATTGGGAACTGCGCAAACCAATGTTCTCAAGCATACTAAAAGAACACAGATCGGGAATCGAACCCCGCACCATTTGGTGTAGAGCCCGGAGCCCTTCCATTGGGCCACTACTACTCTTACTTCATTTTTTGCGTTCGAGTTTAATGTTATACCCTAGAATGAACAATTTTAAATCAAAACGTATTATTTGCCTCCCACTCGCAAATTATTTACCAAGTGTAAAGCAAGGATTTCCCTATGCCATAGGGAACAGCGCAAACCAATGTTCTCAAGCGTAGAAAAAAGAACACAGACCGGGGTTCGAACTCTGTACCATTGGGTGTAGAGCCCGGAGCCCTTCCATTGGGCCACTACTACTCTTTCTTCATTTGCGTTCGAGTTTAATGTTATACCCTAGAGTGAACAACTTTATATCAAAGTATATTGTAACTTGTGCCTTCCACTCGCATTAATTATTGATTAGGGGTTAAGCAAGGATTTCCCTATGCCGTAGGGTACCGCGTAAACCAATGTTCTTCAACGCAGAAAAAGAACACACACCGGGGTTCGAACCCAGCACCTTTGGCTTCAGAATCCGGAGCCCTACCACTGGGCCACTGTCCTTCTTGATAATAATGGGTTCGATTTTAATTATAAACCTTAAAGTGAACAACTTTAAAATCAAAATGTATTGTAGCTTATGCCTTCCACTCGCAAGTTATTTATTAGGTATTAAGCAAGGATTTCCCTATGCCATAGGGTTCCGCTTAAACCAATGTTCTTACGCGTAGAAAAAGACACAAGCCGGGGCTCGAACTCAGTACCTTTGCGTTCAGAATCCGGAGCTCTACCACTGGGCCACCGCTCTTCTTAAGAACAATGGGCTCGAGTTTTACTATATACCTTAGAGTGAACAACTTTAAATCCAAACGTATAATAGAGAGTGCATTCCACTGGCGTGTTTTACAAGGATTTCCCGATGCCATAGTACCCCAGGTAATGTAAAGATTGGGACTGGGTACAACAGAGTTGAAGCATGCACAAATTCGACGGTGTTTGGGATAAATAAAATGCACGGGACTAAAACGGGTCTATTAAACTGAGAAAATATCAGCGATTGAAAAAGTCTCTAGAAGCGGGGCAAATCGGGCGAATGGGGGGGGGGGGGGCATATTCAAACACAGGGCGTTATGTGGCAAACAAAACCATTAATTATTATATTCAATAAATTATTGATAATTTTAAGTAATTTAACTCTGATAAGGAACGGCACGGATTCTTTTTAATGATTTGTTTTTAATTATTATTTTTATTATTCGAATTGGTACATATCACATTAAACTGCTCTTTAAATAAAAATAAATAAATAAATAAATAAATAAATAAATAAATAAATAAATAAATAAATAAATAATACAGCCAATTCACACACTCACATTTTATCAGCAAAAAATGTGTACAAAATATTGTAATTAAATTATTAAAGAATTAAAACGTCGAGTGTATGTGTGTGTAAATAATACAAATTGGCAGAGTTATATCTTTATATTTATTTATTTCATTTCTCGGGAATAAAAAGTAAAATATTGCACATTAATTACGTTAAAAACATTTAAAAAATATAGAAACAGCTGGAGCCCGAAGGATTGCATTGAAGAAACACTGCTAAGCAATGTAAACATTGCCAAACATTGATGTAATATATACTATGTACTTCACAAATCCGCAATGAATCGTTAGATACAATAAGAGAAATCCCTAAATTTAAAGGGGAAAAAACAACCTATACTGAATGACAGAGAATTAACTAGGGAGCGATAAACACACCATCGCACATTGTGTTGTGAACAGTAGACCTACATACAAAAGCATACCAGCTAAATGTAGTGTATAGCTACGATGCCACAAACATAGAAATCACAGACATTGCTAATACCAGTGTTCTTGAGAGGTCTGAAAGACTCTATCGAATCAGAATATACGAATAAACATTAGTCTTGCCTGAAAAGTTACCTGAAGATTAAAACCACACCAAAATGCTCTAAATATCGTCCACGGTGACAGCCAGAGTCAACTGCATGCTTGAATACATGTGTACGCGGCAAATTACTTGGGACGAAGCATTGGTTATAAGACCAACTACAGGGTACCCGACTGTTCGTTTAAATCCAAATTAAGGCACTATCTCCAAAAGTAGCCATCGCAGACGACTAAAATAAAGATTTTCCTGCTCCTCGCCCCCAATTACACCTAGGTATGAAATTTCAGGCGATTTGGAAGACAATAATTTCGACCGATTTTTGAAAAAACGACAAGTGCCGTTTTTTCACCCTCGGAAATTATTTCGCTCCGAATTGCCTCAAAATTTAACCAAAAGAAGTTCGTCATGTGTAAAAGACAGTCTCCAAGTTACAGGTTGCTGGAACAATAGGATGGGTCTCAAATATTCATTTTAATATTGATTTTAAACCGTCGTACTATCCGAAATAAGGCATTATCTCAAAAAGTAGCCATCGTAGACGACTAAAACCAAGATTTTCCTGCTCCTCGCCCCCAATTACACCTAGGTATGAAATTTCATGCGATTTGGAAGACAACAATTTCGGCCAATTTTTGAAAAAACGACAAGGGGGTAAGCTTGACGTTTTTTCAACCTCGGAAATGTTTTCTCGCCGAATTGCCTCAAAATTTAACCAAAGGAAGTTCATCATGTGTAAAAGACAGTCTCCAAGTTACAGGTTGCTGGAACAATAGGATGGGTCTCAAATATTCATTTTAATCTTGATTTTAAACCGTCGTACTATCCGAACTAAGGCATTATCTCAAAAAGTAGCCATCGTAGACGACTAAAACCAAGATTTTCCTGCTCCGCGCCCTCTATTACACCTAGGTATGAAATTTCAGGCGATTTGGAAGACAAAAATTTCGGCCGATTTTTGAAAAAACGACAAGGGGGTAAGCTTGACGTTTTTTCAACCTCGGAAATGTTTTCTCTCCGAATTGCCTCAAAATTTAACCAAAGGAAGTTCGTCATGTGTAAAAGACAGTCTCCAAGTTACAGGTTGCTGGAACAATAGGATGGGTCTCAAATATTCATTTTAAACTTGATTTTAAACCGTCGTACTATCCGAACTAAGGCATTATCTCAAAAAGTAGCCATCGTAGACGACTAAAACCAAGATTTTCCTGCTCCGCGCCCTCTATTACACCTAGGTATGAAATTTCAGGCGATTTGGAAGACAAAAATTTCGGCAGATTTTTGAAAAAACGACAAGGGGGTAAGCTTGACGTTTTTTCAACCTCGGAAATGTTTTCTCTCCGAATTGCCTCAAAATTTAACCAAAGGAAGTTCGTCATGTGTAAAAGACAGTCTCCAAGTTACAGGTTGCTGGAACAATAGGATGGGTCTCAAATATTCATTTTAAACTTGATTTTAAACCGTCGTACTATCCGAACTAAGGCATTATCTCAAAAAGTAGCCATCGTAGACGACTAAAACCAAGATTTTCCTGCTCCGCGCCCTCTATTACACCTAGGTATGAAATTTCAGGCGATTTGGAAGACAAAAATTTCGGCCGATTTTTGAAAAAACGACAAGGGGGTAAGCTTGACGTTTTTTCAACCTCGGAAATGTTTTTTCTCCGAATTGCCTCAAAATTTAACCAAAGGAAGTTCGTCATGTGTAAAAGACAGTCTCCAAGTTACAGGTTGCTGGAACAATAGGATGGGTCTCAAATATTCATTTTAAACTTGATTTTAAACCGTCGTACTATCCGAACTAAGGCATTATCTCAAAAAGTAGCCATCGTAGACGACTAAAACCAAGATTTTCCTGCTCCGCGCCCTCTATTACACCTAGGTATGAAATTTCAGGCGATTTGGAAGACAAAAATGTCGGCCGATTTTTGAAAAAACGACAAGGGGGTAAGCTTGACGTTTTTTCAACCTCGGAAATGTTTTCTCTCCGAATTGCCTCAAAATTTAACCAAAGGAAGTTCGTCATGTGTAAAAGACAGTCTCCAAGTTACAGGTTGCTGGAACAATAGGATGGGTCTCAAATATTCATTTTAAACTTGATTTTAAACCGTCGTACTATCCGAACTAAGGCATTATCTCAAAAAGTAGCCATCGTAGACGACTAAAACCAAGATTTTCCTGCTCCGCGCCCTCTATTACACCTAGGTATGAAATTTCAGGCGATTTGGAAGACAAAAATTTCGGCCGATTTTTGAAAAAACGACAAGGGGGTAAGCTTGACGTTTTTTCAACCTCGGAAATGTTTTCTCTCCGAATTGCCTCAAAATTTAACCAAAGGAAGTTCGTCATGTGTAAAAGACAGTCTCCAAGTTACAGGTTGCTGGAACAATAGGATGGGTCTCAAATATTCATTTTAAACTTGATTTTAAACCGTCGTACTATCCGAACTAAGGCATTATCTCAAAAAGTAGCCATCGTAGACGACTAAAACCAAGATTTTCCTGCTCCGCGCCCTCTATTACACCTAGGTATGAAATTTCAGGCGATTTGGAAGACAAAAATTTCGGCCGATTTTTGAAAAAACGACAAGGGGGTAAGCTTGACGTTTTTTCAACCTCGGAAATGTTTTCTCTCCGAATTGCCTCAAAATTTAACCAAAGGAAGTTCGTCATGTGTAAAAGACAGTCTCCAAGTTACAGGTTGCTGGAACAATAGGATGGGTCTCAAATATTCATTTTAAACTTGATTTTAAACCGTCGTACTATCCGAACTAAGGCATTATCTCAAAAAGTAGCCATCGTAGACGACTAAAACCAAGATTTTCCTGCTCCGCGCCCTCTATTACACCTAGGTATGAAATTTCAGGCGATTTGGAAGACAAAAATTTCGGCCGATTTTTGAAAAAACGACAAGGGGGTAAGCTTGACGTTTTTTCAACCTCGGAAATGTTTTCTCTCCGAATTGCCTCAAAATTTAACCAAAGGAAGTTCGTCATGTGTAAAAGACAGTCTCCAAGTTACAGGTTGCTGGAACAATAGGATGGGTCTCAAATATTCATTTTAATCTTGATTTTAAACCGTCGTACTATCCGAACTAAGGCATTATCTCAAAAAGTAGCCATCGTAGACGACTAAAACCAAGATTTTCCTGCTCCGCGCCCTCTATTACACCTAGGTATGAAATTTCAGGCGATTTGGAAGACAAAAATTTCGGCCGATTTTTGAAAAAACGACAAGGGGGTAAGCTTGACGTTTTTTCAACCTCGGAAATGTTTTCTCTCCGAATTGCCTCAAAATTTAACCAAAGGAAGTTCGTCATGTGTAAAAGACAGTCTCCAAGTTACAGGTTGCTGGAACAATAGGATGGGTCTCAAATATTCATTTTAAACTTGATTTTAAACCGTCGTACTATCCGAACTAAGGCATTATCTCAAAAAGTAGCCATCGTAGACGACTAAAACCAAGATTTTCCTGCTCCGCGCCCTCTATTACACCTAGGTATGAAATTTCAGGCGATTTGGAAGACAAAAATTTCGGCCGATTTTTGAAAAAACGACAAGGGGGTAAGCTTGACGTTTTTTCAACCTCGGAAATGTTTTCTCTCCGAATTGCCTCAAAATTTAACCAAAGGAAGTTCGTCATGTGTAAAAGACAGTCTCCAAGTTACAGGTTGCTGGAACAATAGGATGGGTCTCAAATATTCATTTTAAACTTGATTTTAAACCGTCGTACTATCCGAACTAAGGCATTATCTCAAAAAGTAGCCATCGTAGACGACTAAAACCAAGATTTTCCTGCTCCGCGCCCTCTATTACACCTAGGTATGAAATTTCAGGCGATTTGGAAGACAAAAATTTCGGCCGATTTTTGAAAAAACGACAAGGGGGTAAGCTTGACGTTTTTTCAACCTCGGAAATGTTTTCTCTCCGAATTGCCTCAAAATTTAACCAAAGGAAGTTCGTCATGTGTAAAAGACAGTCTCCAAGTTACAGGTTGCTGGAACAATAGGATGGGTCTCAAATATTCATTTTAAACTTGATTTTAAACCGTCGTACTATCCGAACTAAGGCATTATCTCAAAAAGTAGCCATCGTAGACGACTAAAACCAAGATTTTCCTGCTCCGCGCCCTCTATTACACCTAGGTATGAAATTTCAGGCGATTTGGAAGACAAAAATTTCGGCCGATTTTTGAAAAAACGACAAGGGGGTAAGCTTGACGTTTTTTCAACCTCGGAAATGTTTTCTCTCCGAATTGCCTCAAAATTTAACCAAAGGAAGTTCGTCATGTGTAAAAGACAGTCTCCAAGTTACAGGTTGCTGGAACAATAGGATGGGTCTCAAATATTCATTTTAATCTTGATTTTAAACCGTCGTACTATCCGAACTAAGGCATTATCTCAAAAAGTAGCCATCGTAGACGACTAAAACCAAGATTTTCCTGCTCCGCGCCCTCTATTACACCTAGGTATGAAATTTCAGGCGATTTGGAAGACAAAAATTTCGGCCGATTTTTGAAAAAACGACAAGGGGGTAAGCTTGACGTTTTTTCAACCTCGGAAATGTTTTCTCTCCGAATTGCCTCAAAATTTAACCAAAGAAAGTTCGTCATGTGTGAAAGACAGTCTCCAAGTTACAGGTTTCTGGAACAATAGGATGGGTCTCAAATATTCATTTTAATCTTGATTTTAAACCGTCGTACTATCCGAACTAAGGCATTATCTCAAAAAGTAGCCATCGTAGACGACTAAAACCAAGATTTTCCTGCTCCGCGCCCTCTATTACACCTAGGTATGAAATTTCAGGCGATTTGAAAGACAAAAATGTCGGCCGATTTTTGAAAAAACGACAAGGGGGTAAGCTTGACGTTTTTTCAACCTCGGAAATGTTTTCTCTCCGAATTGCCTCAAAATTTAACCAAAGGAAGTTCGTCATGTGTAAAAGACAGTCTCCAAGTTACAGGTTGCTGGAACAATAGGATGGGTCTCAAATATTCATTTTAAACTTGATTTTAAACCGTCGTACTATCCGAACTAAGGCATTATCTCAAAAAGTAGCCATCGTAGACGACTAAAACCAAGATTTTCCTGCTCCGCGCCCTCTATTACACCTAGGTATGAAATTTCAGGCGATTTGGAAGACAAAAATTTCGGCCGATTTTTGAAAAAACGACAAGGGGGTAAGCTTGACGTTTTTTCAACCTCGGAAATGTTTTCTCTCCGAATTGCCTCAAAATTTAACCAAAGAAAGTTCGTCATGTGTTAAAGACAGTCTCCAAGTTACAGGTTGCTGGAACAATAGGATGGGTCTCAAATATTCATTTTAATCTTGATTTAAAACCGTCGTACTATCCGAACTAAGGCATTATCTAAAAAAGTAGCCATCGTAGACGTCTAAAACCAAGATTTTCCTGCTCCGCGCCCTCTATTACACCTAGGTATGAAATTTCAGGCGATTTGGAAGACAAAAATTTCGGCCGATTTTTGAAAAAACGACAAGGGTACCAAGCTTGACGTTTTTTCAACCTCGGAAATGTTTTCTCTCCGAATTGCCTCAAAATTTAACCAAAGAAAGTTCGTCATGTGTAAAAGACAGTCTCCAAGTTACAGGTTGCTGGAACAATAGGATGGGTGTCAAATATTCATTTTAATCTTGATTTTAAACCGTCGTACTATCCGAACTAAGGCATTATCTCAAAAAGTAGACATCGTAGACGACTAAAACCAAGATTTTCCTGCTCCTCGCCCCCAATTACACCTAGGTATGAAATTTTAGTCGATTTGGAAGACAACAATTTCGGCCGATTTTTGAAAAAACGCTGGACGTTTTTTCAACCTCGGAAATTTTTAGCAGAATAGTTAGTAGAGGTATCATACCATTTGTTAGCTTTTTGTTATGGCCTGTGAGGCGCAAACAGCGGAGCGACTTGAACGGGAGACCACGCGCGCGAGTCGAGTGACGGGACGGCCTCCCCACTCGCGTATGTGGTCTCCCGTTCCAGTCGCTTAATCTCGCAGCTCTCCAAGCCACATATGCATTGACAAAGTCTAACCACTGATGCATAACAATCATGAAACAAACAAACAAACAAACCAACCAACAAACCAACATAGTTTTATTTAATTATTTTTAATAATTGGCAAAGCACCTCATTCTTTAATTTTATTTAATTATACACATCCAATCCTTTGTTTATTACACAATAACACAAGTCTTTGAGCCCAATAAAGTCTGTAAGCAACAACAATTCGCTAAGCATGAAATTTCTTCCTTCATAAAAAAAAAAGATTACCAACCAAATTTTAATTTGTTGCATATCATTGCTTATTACTGGCATTCAGCTGTTGTTTGATTATCCTGAATATCACAATAAAATTTGGTT
Source organism: Asterias rubens (assembly GCF_902459465.1). Taxonomy (NCBI): domain Eukaryota; kingdom Metazoa; phylum Echinodermata; class Asteroidea; order Forcipulatida; family Asteriidae; genus Asterias; species Asterias rubens. Next base: position 1,302,292 of record NC_047075.1, read on the forward strand.
GGTAATCCTATTTTCATGCTAAGCCAACTTTTGTGCTTACAGACTTTATGAAATTGGGCCCAGGTCCAATAAAGAAATTTAATTTTTTGTTCTTCTCATTTTGATTTCAAAAGACCTGTAAATCACCTCTTTTCTTGTAGACCTTTAACATGCTGCCCCATCTTGGTCATGTTCCTATTATCGAATATCAATAATGAATACTAATACTCATCTTGCAATTAGAAACCAGACTATTTTGTTCTTCCAGCCTCGGTTTGGCAACATTGATATCAATGGGAGAAATTTAAGATGGCTGCACCGTGATAACGGTCTAGGGATAGACTGGAGTTCAAGGCATGTAATGTTACCTGCTACATTTACATCGTTAATTGTATAGAAAATAAGGATAGATATTGTATTACTGAGTCAAGTGCTATCATTCATTAACGTTATCAATCGTCTGTACAATATGATCTAAATGGGTTTTTCAACTGATTTTAAAGGCACTGGACACTATTGGTAATTACTCAAACTGTTAGCATAACAATGTGCTAGGTGACTAACAACCGTGAGCTGTTGATAGTGTAAGACATTGTGAGAAATAGCTCCCTCTAATGTAACATAATTTTAGAGAAAGATAATTTCTCACTCATATAGTAAAAGACTTCAAGCCTGAAGCCTTTTATTAGGCATCTGAAAACACACACCTTTGTGCAACAGGGGTAGTTTTGCTTTCATTATTATATTGCAACCTTAATGGCCACTTGAGTCATATTTAATGCACATTTTGGGATACACCAATTGAAAATACTGGTCTTTGACAATGACCAATGGGGTCCAGTGCCTTTAAGTTAAAAATTGCTTTTTATACCAGACTACATAATCCGTGACATTAAAATATGAAAAATGATTTTTGGAAATGTGTTCCCCATTACTGTGTAATATCTGTCAATGTTGCTTCCAAATATTAGTGTTTTTTTTTTCCTTTCAGATCTCTAAATATTAACTATTCACCCCAAGAAAACAATGAAAAAACCTTTAAGAAACCTTCACAAATAATATCATCTTTTTCATACATCCATAATAGAAGTTTTTAAACAGTAGAGGTTATCAGAAGCCAATGATAAACAACAATCAACTTAACTCAACACCAATGTACCATGATAAACTATAGTCTGGCCCATGTTTTGCATAATGAAATACATAATCCTTTTGTACATGTAGATACTAGGAATAAGACAAACATGGCCGCCACATGATTCAGATCTGAAATGTGTACATGCTCATGATCGTCGTCGACAAAAAATGAAACATTTTATATTATCTCTAAACCTCTTGAATTAGTCATTAAAGTTATTGTAGAAAAATACATTCAAAATGAAAGATTTACATTGTTGTAGTTTTTTACATAAAATCATCACAATTCACAGACTTCCAAATATGGTCATGGTAAGATTTGCCAGTAGAAGAATTCAAATCATCAAAGCCTCGGTGCAAAAACGCTGTATTTCTCTCCTACGCCCATACGCCAACATTCAGACGATTTCAGACTTGTGCATAACCTAGAGCAAGTGCACAATGGTTAACTAAAGGTTGACCATTTGCACTCGAACCCAGGCTGGTCGGCCATTGGTTGACTACTGTGGTCAACCATTTGGAACCAGCCTTGAGCCCTTGGTCCCTTCACTGGTCCCAACAGCTGTTCCTTTCACAAATGTGTAAAGCCGCATAGGGGAACCAGTGACACTATAGCAAAAAGGCGGAAGGTTGACTAGACTTTCAAATGAGTCGTTCGAGTAAGTGCGCACTACGCATGTACGTAGCTGGTCGGTAGTCAACCATGGGTGCCCACTCGAACTTGCTCTGAAATGCTAGTGCTACTTTAAAAGTTTTTGCACTGAAACATCTTTCTCTCTTATTAAAATCCATAATTATCTACAAACTGTCCCTCTCTTTTACATAGATCATAACCCATCAGTAAAACACCCAAATACATTGCAATTTTAGTGCCTAAAGAGTAGCTACAAAAGAAGCTAAAGCTTGCAACAATTAAGGAATAAAATCATACACAACTAAATAAACTGCATTTTGATAATACGACTTAAAACCTAGTCTTGTGGGCAAGTCGTTAAATGTCTGTCACGGTGATAGAATTCCAAATCTCCCCGCGGTACTCTCGAGACTGCTGGCCCCGTGAGACTACTGCTCTCACGACTACGGTCCCATGAGTAGAAGTCGGCAACCAGCAGTTTGTTCAAGAGCAGTGATCTCGTGAGAGCACCACCACAACTCGACTATCTCACCCCGCGGCAGACCATTCACGACTTGTCCACAAGTCTACTTGAAATCAAGTCTAGTGACATTCACTATTGTGACTGGGGTGCGTGTTTGTATTTTGTTCACACTTAAAAGTTGAAAATAATTGTCATAAGAGTTCTCTACATATGATGGTGTTCGTTTTCTTTCATTAAAGGGAAGGTACACGTTTGGTAACTACTCAAAACAAATATTAACTTAAAAACTGACTTGGTATCGAGCATTGAAGAGCTGTTGATAGTATAAAACATTGTGAGAAACGGCTCCCTCTGAAGTAGCATAGTTTTTAAAATAGAGGTAATTTCTCACTAAAATAATAAAAGACTTCTAGCTAAAAGTCTTTTATTCCTACTGAAAGCACACAAATTCGTCCAACAAGGGTGTTTTTTCTTTCATCAATTTCTTCCAACTCCGATGACCAATTGAGCTCAAATTTTCACAGGTTTGTTATTTTATGCATAATGTTGAGATACACCAGGTGAGAAGACTGGTCTTTGACAATAACCAATAGTGTACCTTCCCTTTAATAGCTTTTCACTGTTAGGTGAACTAATAAACAAGTATGCCTTTTAAACAAAAACATTACTTTAAATACACCCAAACGCAAATCAAAATAAACATGGTCCCCTCTTAGAATTTTATGAATATTTAAGCTCATGAATATTGATGAAAAACAAATGAATATTCATGCAGTAATTTCTAGTACTATTAAACACCACAGCATAGTCTTTCTATTTTTTTTAAGGGCATGCAACTTCTAGGTTATTCATACAAAAAATTACAACAAATCACATTATTATTTATAACAAAATCATGCAAATATATTCAGATTAATTAAAACAAAACAGCTGACAGTAACATATATTATAAAGAAATTTGGTCAACAGGTTTTCCATCAAGTTCTGAAAAGAGCAGCCAGGCAACTCTCCGCTTCAAATTTTGTCTAATTAGAGAAAAAAGTCAGCGTCAAGCCCTTCTGAACATTGTTATTACTGTTGAAACAAAAAGTTGAATTCACTTATTTATGTTTCAATTAAGGGGAAATGTCCATAAAAACAGAAAGAGTCGATGTGTTATTACATAACTTGTTTTCAAAGTTTAAACAAACAATTAGTAGGATTGTGTTTCGCCATCGCAATAAAATAGCCAAAGAAAAACTAGGAAAAGTTGTTATTCGATTGTGCACCTTTCATCGGCTACAAGTTTACAATGAGAAAACAGATGCGAATTACATTCATGCATATACATTTGGTCAGATTGAAAAGCTTGTTATATGAATATTTACAGAATCTAATTCATTGTGTCAATCATTTTTAAATCGTCAATTGCAACTAAATTTAGTCAAAGAAACTCAAACATATACTGAAAACAAAGATTAACATAAAGGTCACTTTCGGACAAAATTATTCGCAAGTAATTTGCTATTTCATAACCTTATGAAAAATTCATCAAATTTTTAAATGCAGTTTTTAATTTCATTCAGAAAATAAACATGAATAACTTTGTGATTATTGTTAACCTCTATAAAAACTCAAAATGTTTGTTTTTTTACGCTAATAATATTTTAAATTACAACCAAATGGAATTGTGAATGAACAAATTAATTATTCATGACATGATCATGTTTCTACTTTTGAGGCTTATGGTAAAAATAACAAAATGACTCGAACGTGTGAAGTGGAATGACTACAGAGTGCGCTATGCGTGTAGCTAAGGCAAGATGTTCAAATCTAAAGCAGTGCATACAACTTCATTAATTTGATATTTACATCGTCCACGTGAACAAAACATTTTGAAACAAAATTTCACTGGATATTGAATTCTTTTTTTCTTTTTCTTTTTTTTTTTGGGGGGGGGGGGTGGGGGTGATTTGAGCGAAAATGAATGTGTGCTCTTGGACAAATTTCAACAACAATGTCCGCAGACATAATGTTTTTACTGTGCCCACCTTGCTTGTTTACTGCTTACTTGACAGCAGTTTATGTAAATAGGGCCCAATTCCATTGAGCTGCTTCAGCAAAAAATTTGCTTAAGCACGAAAATAGCTCGCTTATTTTACACATGTTACTGGCAAAAATATCATGCCATATACATTGCTTGTGACTGGTATTTAGCTGTGGTTTACTTAGCATAACAATTGAGTGGAGTCTTGGCCGGTATTCTGATTTTACTAAGCAAGGACTTCATTGTGCTTAGCTACTTTTTGTGCTAAGCAGCTCGATAAATTTGAGCTCAGATGTGTGATGCAACAATGGAATAAATTTATACTGGTGCTTACACACGTTTTCTGCCATAACAAGCACCACAAATCTGCTTAGCAGTTAACAGCTTTATGCAATGTGGCCAGAGTGATTTTGAAAGGTAGAGGACAGGAAAGGTTGTGGGAGGGATGACGTATGCAATTGTATCAAAAACGACTTTAGCAGAGATGGATTTCTGTAAGTACCATCAACAGAGTTTCGTTTAATATGCCTTGGGGAGACAAGAACAAGACTTAGAGTGCGACCGGTTATCCGCTTTAACTATACTCCATCAGTGTTAGATGACTGATTACCAGCCAAAGTTAAGACTGGCGACTGATACAACACGGACAGAAACTGGGAATATCACAGACAGACAAACAACCATCGACATCTTGCTGCAAAAACAGGGTCTTCAGCAACATACCTCAAAATGGAAAACAATTTTGCACAACCAGCGAAACACAACATGCAAATAGTACACCACTTTCATTCAACACTTGCCAGCGATTACATGTGGAGCCACCGCACTGGGAGGGTGACTGTGGATTTGCTTAAACCATAGAGCAAGGACCCTTGCTCTATGCCTAAACCACACAAACACACTACATGCAGTAATACATATCGAAGTAAACAGCCAACCAGACAACGAAAATTAGAATCACGTTATTTCAAAAACCAAGGCAAAACTCAGTATTTCTGATTAAAAAAATTAACAGAGGCACGCCCGGTATTTTTTTTGGGGGGGAGGTAGAAGGTTGGGGGTACAGTCATGGACGGACAGTGAATTCGAAAAAGTAACAAAAACAGGGCTTATTTTATCCGCAACAAGTCAATTAACCAATTATCTTTTTTTGTGGTCGAGACCTGGAAGTCCGAGACCAGGACTAAGACCAACGTCCTAAAATCGAGATCAACTCTTCCGAGACTGAGACTTTTGCAGTCCGAGACCAAGGCGAGACCTAAGACTGCAGAAAAGGGTCTTGAACCAGTCTCAAGACTGAGACCAGGCCTCAGAAACTACCACACTGTCAACTATAGCGCCCAGCCAAATCTAGTCAAGTGCCTCTGGCGTTGCTGTTCTACTTGACTCACAAGCAGCTTTTTGCCACCAAAAAATTAACTTTCTTTGCACTTTCTCTCTGCAAGATAATCACAAAGATTATTTCTACCAAGACATGATTTTTTTCCTCATAAAGTAACCTGCATTCGTCTACATTTCTTGCATTGATTATTTGTTTTCATCGTCAGCAAAAACATTATGGTTTGTTGTGTTGTGTTTAAAAATAAGTCAGGAAAAAAAAAGCAAAGCAAAAATTCAAGCTGAAAGGAATATGATTAAGCAAATTAAAAAAAATGACAAAAAAGGAGAGGAAAAGATGAATTACGAAGTTATAAAATGGAGTGACAATACTTTACAAGTCCGTCATGGTTGAAGTGTGGACTGTGTGCACGCAACGATCACGCTGCACGCATTCCATTTTATTTCCTGGGTAGAAACAAATCGAAAGTTGTTAGTAAAAACTCTTTATTATGGGACAGCTCCATTAAAAAGTTTCCGAGTATGATCACACACAAATTGAGTATACATCCTTTTCAGTGAGCGAGTGTGTCTACAATGAATTACTTGGGTCATTAAACTTAATGGATGAGCAGTTAATTTGCCTGGCAGTCAGCAGCCCCACTGGTTTGTGCATGATCCAATGAGGTCCTCTGTTTCAAGAATTACATAGAGATAACAGGTGTGAGTTGCCAGATAAAAAAAGGATGTGTTATTTTTAGCCTCTTTCTTTAATGGAGCATTCCCATTACGTGGTCCATTTTCATTAGGGGCTGTTTCAGCAGACAAATCTTCTAAGTACAGACACCAAGGTTACCAGGCAAAAAAACATGTTATGTCTTTGTTTTGACTGGTACTCTGCATAACATGTAATGCCTGTTTCTCACTGGTATGGTACACAACATGTAATGCTTAAGTTTTGGACTGGTTCCCTGCATAACATGTAATGCATCTTTGTCACTGGTGCTCTGCATAACATGTAATGCCTGTTTCTCACTGGTATGACTGGTACCTTACATGACATGTAATGACTGTTTTTCAATATAATCCTTCTCACAGGTTACCAACTAAGCAATAGGCTTAGCCTAAGTTGTTGAAGTTGTACCAGCCACAGATTTGCATGTGGGTGCTAGACACAAGTTTTAATTATTGCTTTTAAGACGAATACACAACTCTTTCTTTCTCAAACCTTCACACATAATTTATTGCTTTTTCAAAATGGCTTCTCCTTATAAAGATTATTTTAACATGCAATGCTCAAGGATAATTTTGATTGGCTCATTCTCAATGGAGATCATCTGATTGGTCAGTTTATGAATACTTTCTGATTGGCCCTACATTCTTCGTGAATGACAATTCTATGAAAATCATTTGAACAAATAATTTCTGATAAATTTCGCTAGAAATTGAAGACACATTCAACTCATGAATGTTGGAAGCAGCAATGAATACAATAAAAAATACAACAAAATAACTTTCTGTGGAATGTTTGCATAGTGCCTAATATCAGGGCAAAATTTCATGGCTCTGCCTACCGTAAGCAAACAATTGTCGCTTACGGTGGCAGGGAAGTTCGCGCTTATGTCAAGCGTATTTCCTGGGTAAACATTGACTATTTGTTTACACGCCTGCATACTCATGTTTCTAGGCATTCTTCGCTTCAAAGCTAGCACAGAAATTCCACGCTTGTACAGTAAGCGTAGAATGGTAATCGCAAGCGCAGAGTTCGTTGGAAAGCGGAACCATGAAATTGGGCCCAGTCTCTGAAAACATAAACAAACTTCTTCTGTTTTTTCATCATTTCCTTTGATTTGTACAACTTTACAACTGCTAGAAAAATACTCCGTAGTAAACCTTGTGTCCATTAAACATTATTCTGTAATTTAAACTAATTTCTGAATTCTTGCATATATACGTAACACCACTGAAATTTTAAAATAAACTATACATTGGTGAAATTATTTTCAAAAATGTGCATATCTCTTCATTGTTGAATACTATATCTATCCCAAATTGGAATGCTGAATACAATGAAATAAAGATAGTAGTTGTCAACTGTTCGTAGAGAATAAGTTTTCTTAAACTGGAAATATTCGGTTTTTTTAAATTGGAAATGAAAGAAAACGAAAAATCAAAAAACGAAAAAAAAGTGCAAACATAACAACTAATAAAAAAATGTCAATAAATTTTACCCAAGACATTTGGAATCAAACTCTGAGTTATTCAATTTCATTTTTTTTTCTGCTTATCTTAACTGGACTTGTTGAAAAGTTGTTAAATGATCGTTGGGTGATAGCGTTAATAACTCTCTCGCAACTATACTCTCGCGACATTACTGCTACGCGCAAGGCTTTTGCTTCAGCACTACGGCCCCTTTGGGCAGTAGTCATCCCTTTGGCAATAAGTGTACAATCTTGTAGCGAACATAAGAGAAATTGATTTTTTGAGACCCCTGAAGAATCAACTTAATAGTGCTAACAACTCTCTCGCAACAGTACTCTCGCAAGACTACTGCTCCGCGCAAAACTGCTGCCCTTGCAACTACAACCCCCGTGAGGCAGTAGTCAGGAGAAAGCAATAAATAGACGTTAGAGCATGCACCGCCACATTTAACGACTTGTCCACAAGTCTTATCTTTTTAGAAGTATCAATCTTTCAGAACAAAGAAATGTTATCGCCGATGCGGAATTGCCGACTACAAAGTGTACTCGCATTCAAAATGAAAATAATAATCAAAGTCTGGTGCAATATTTCAATCAGGCCTCAAGACCAAAACCTCAGTGATTAACGCCTGGTTCAAAGGTCATGCGAGTTCAAAGTGAATTTGACCACAGAATTTCGCAACAAACAGTTCACTTAAGTTATACTGTGCTCAACTATCTACCGAGTATCCACTGCGCACATACAGTGACGTCAACTCTTGTATGATCCAGGCTTTACACCCCACATGGCTTTTGTATAAATCCAGGCTTGTCCAAAATGTGCAAATTTCACAAAGATCCAGACATGGGGCAGACAAAATCTTTCTTAACTTGCAGGAAAAAAATAATGAACATTGTGACAGGCAAGTTCTTTTCATGATTTACTTTTTTTTGAAAAACCATCTTGCTTTCCTTAACGGAAAAAACACCCAAATTCAATTAACAGCGTCTTAACAACTCCATTCTCATTTTGTTTTAAGATTATGTAGAGTTGGATTGTAACTGATGACCTTATAAAATTACAGACAAAATCAAAACAAAACTTGTCACTATAACTGATGAGACATCCACAAAACCTTGTAAAATAAAACTGCGACCGTGCCCCCTCAAAAAATAAGTAATGAATTCATTTTGTGAAGTCGAATCATCACCAGTGTAAATACCTAATACATTTTGTGAGTATGCCCGACTTATTTTAGCAAGAGAGGGCCACGGCAGCTACTTTAAAAATAAAAACTACAAACAGAAATTAGACTAAATTGTCGGTAAGTCTTACAAGTTCTGGAAAGCGTTGTATTTCGTCCTCCAGTCGGCGCTGGATGCTGCCTTCTTCTTCTTCTTGCCGGCCGCTAGAGCTCTTGCTTTGGCCATATCAGATAAATCCAGACTTCCCTATGTTTTGAAGAAAGCGAGAACCAACAAAGTATAAACATTTGTAACAGATTATTGTTTATTTAACAGTTTTTGTTGAGAGATCCCCTAACATCACAAGACCACGGACGACTGTCCTAGGGCCACCTACTCCTGTGGCTGAAACAGGGTTACCCTCTTCACAGTCCGTAAGGATGTAGGCTTGGGTATCATCCACTAGGAGCCACCTACTCCTGTGGCTGAAACAGGGTTACCCTCTTCAAAGTCCGCAAGGATGTCGGCTTGGGTATCATCTACTAGAAGCCACCTACTCCTGTGGTTGAAACAGGGTTACCCTCTTCACAGTCCGTAAGGATGTAGGCTTGGGTATCATCCAATAGGAGCCACCTACTCCTGGGGCTGAAACAGGGTTACCCTCTTCACAGTCCGTAAGGATGTAGGCTTGGGTATCATCTACTAGAAGCCACCTACTCCTGTGGCTGAAACAGGGTTACCCTCTTCACAGTCCGTAAGGATGTAGGCTTGGGTATCATCTACTAGAAGCCTGGCTGGTAGAGCAGAATGCACTACCTCCCCAACTTGTTTACGAAAGCAATTACAGTTAAGTGCCTCGCTGAAGAGCCCAAGTAAAATGACCAGGATTCGAGTCTACACTCTGCTGCTGACAACACCAGAGCTCGGCCATGTACAATGTATAGATGTTACTAACACAAAACACTGGACTCTGGTGTTTCTGGCAAGCAGAATGTGGGTTGAGTCGTAATGCTGGTGCCCTTGAGCAAGGCACTTGATCATAAATGCTCTGTAAAAAGTTGTGAAGGTAGTGCATTCTGCTCTACCAACCAGGCTCCTAGTGGATGAAACCCCAGATGCCTTCATCCTTGAGTAGCCCCTAGAGTAGGTGGCAACCATAGAGTTATGTACAAGAACTAGAGGGCACACTGGTGATGCTTCTTGCACAAACGCGACAGGACCGCAAGAAGACACGCGCACCATTCTATACGCACGATGAATAAGAAACACACGTTGGAGTTTGTGTTTATTGAACGCTACGCGATGCTGTTTTTTCAACTTACAAAATGGCCGCACAAACACACGCTATGCAATGCCTTTTTGTTCAACTTAGAAAATGGTCGCCTGCCCACATGCCGAGTCGCGTATATAGGCCAGTGTGCCCTCTAGTTCTAACTCTATGATTCTGCTCTACCAACCAGGCTCCTAGTGGACGATACCCATGCCTACATCCTCGAGTAGCCCCAGAAATAGGTGGCAACATACCCCTGGTTACAGTTGATTTGAGTCAATAGCCCAATCACCTTCAAGTGGACGTTCGGCCTTGAAATGTTAGCCCATATCTCATAAAAGAACTTAAATATAAAAATGGTCCAAACAGTCTGGTCACTTGTTGGTAGATGGGAATCAGTATACCATATCACCATTGTACACAGAGAACTTGAGGATGGTACCCAGACTTACCTCACTAGGTGCAGGTGCGGGCGGCGGTGCAGCCTTAGCTGGTGCTTCCTTCTGAGGTTTAACGGGTTCAGGGGGCGGGGGCGCCCTACTCTTTGCATGGTCGGGTTCGTCCGCAGGCTTAGGGGCTGGTTCAGGGGTTGGGGGTCTGACGACTACAGGTGCTGGCTCCTGGAAGAAAGATAAAGAGGGATAGTCCTGAAAGTTAATATTAGTTAATCAATTACACACTCGATCAAAACCATGACCAGTTTCTATGATCCTTATTGGCAAACTTTTCTGGAACCTTGGAGTTGAAGAAAACAGCAAAATAGAAGAGTTTAATGACTCGTGTCCGAAGACTCCGACTTGAGTCACAGCTTTAAAGACTCAGAAGCAATCAATCAAATAATTAAATCCTGCAGGTGGCAATCCGATACTCATAACTCACTAACCTCTCTAAAGGCAGTGGACACTATTGGTATTTACTCAAAATAATTATTATCAAAAAACCTTCCTTGGTAACGAGTAATGGGGAGAGGTTGGTAGTGTGAAACATTGTGAGAAACGGCTCCCTCTGAAGTAATGTAGTTTTTGAGAAAGAAGTAATTTTCCAAGAATTTGATTTTGAGACCTCAGATTTAGAATTTGAGGTCTCGAAATCAAGCATCTGAAAGCACACAATGGTGTTTTTTCTTTCATTATTATCGCGCAACTTTGATGACCGATTGAGCTCAAATTTTCACAGGTTTTTTATTTTATTCATAAGTTGAGATACACCAACTGTGAAGAACAAATACCAATAGTGTCCAGTGTGTTAAAAAAAGGCAAGATATTAATTAAATTTTGAAGGTGGCTACTGAGGGAGATTGCTAGATACTGTCAGGAAAATGATTCTACATCCTTGGTGAACATTTTAAAAAGCGGTATTTAAGGAGGAGTTTATGAGTGGTTTAGGGTGCAAATGAAGTGTTAGAAGGGGACCTTCAAAATTGAATGAATTTTAAAAACACCTGAGCGAATTTCACGCCTTACAGTTGATAAATCCTAACTTTTGAAAAGCGCAGATTAAACCTAAATAACCTTTTCTTTAATCAACCACATAGACATCAATATATATTGTTAGTAATTTAAGCTGCAAAGCTACAAACCTTCATAAATTATTAAAATCTCTCATAAACAACTATCACCTTTGCAATTTCAAAAACATGCAACAATTACCAATTTAATCTACGACATGCACATAGATATAAATAAACATTGTTAGTAACTTAAGCTGCTAAGCTACAAACCTTCATAAATTATTAAAATCTCTCACCCTTTGCAATTTCAAAGTTAGCCATAGGAAAATGCAACTGTTATCATTTGGTTAAAGGCAATGGACACTATTGGTAATTACTCGAAATAATTATTAGCATAAAACCTTACTAGGTAACAAGTAATTGGGAGAGGTTGATGGTATAAAACATTGTGAGAAACGGCTCCCTCTGAAGTAATGTTGTTTTAGAGAAAGAAGTAATTTTCCACGAATTTGATTTCGAGACCTCAGATTTAGAATTTGAGGTCTCGAAATCAAGCATATGAAAGCACACAACTTCGTGTGACAGGGTTGGTTTTTCTTTCATTATTATTCCCAACTTCGACGACCGTTTGAGCTCAAACTATCACAGGTTTGTTATATTTTGCATATGTTGAGATACACCAAGTGAGAAGATTGGTCTTTGACAATTACCAATAGTGTTAAGTGTCTTTAACTGTTTGTGCAATCAGCCAAATAGAAAAACAAATTTCAGTCAATATTTTAACCACTTGTATTTTATTTTTAAACCACGGCGATACTTTCTTCCCAGACGACCATTTTATTGTCAACATTTTGCATTTTATTACACCATTCTGCGTTTTGACAACACAGTTTAGTATTTTCTTCTACCGCTGAATAAAAACCACCTGTTGATGCTCGTTATCTTACCGGTTCTGGGGTTGACTCCCTCTTCTGGAGTAGACTCTCTAAATTTTCAACCAATTTTCATTTACTACTATCACTACAGCAATACCTTCTTCTCGGACCACCATTTTGCATTTTTAATAACACAGTTTAGTATTCCCTTCCACCGCAGAATAAAAACCACCTGTTGATGTTTAGAGGTGGTGGCTCGTTATCTTACCGGTTCTGGGGTTGGTTCTCTCTCTGGTTCTGGAGTGGGCTCTCTTTCTGGTTCTGGTTCCTATGGAATTGTTAGAGAAGTTTCTTGGCATGTTTTATTTTTCTTGTATTGTGAAATGTTTAAGTTTTTGTTAGCAATTTGTAAATGCATCAGTTTTATTTATCGATGTTGTCAAATAGTTTCCTTAATTTTGTTTGTGTGTGGCATAATTTGTGACAACACTTCATGACAAATACGAGCCGAGCGTATGCAATTTTTGTGTGGTACCTTTGTATTCATACGTACACTATTTCGGCCTGATGCTTCATGGAGGCAACTTGAGCAATTGCCTCTGTTCAATGCCTTGATGCCCCTTGAAACATTCCAGTTTCAGGCTTGATACTTCACAGAGGCAAATGCCTTGGCTGCCCTCGGCATTGTCTTGCTGCCCCTTTAAATGTCCCAATAGAAATGTACAATTTCCTCATAGAGGTGCCCTTAACCAAGGATAAAATGCCTTAGTGCCCTAGCTCTTTTAAGAAATTAAGAATCAGGACTGATTATTGTCTGCCTTAAAATGAAATTACCATGAAATGTTTTGTTCATGTATTAAGGCAGCTATGTTTCCCAGGTTTATTTGTAGGTAGTTGTTAACGTTTCTGCATAAAACAGAAATCAGCTTTGAACAAAACTATTATTTGAATTCTGAGAGTGAAATTTGGAACAGGAAGTAAAAGTTGACTGTAGAAGATTGTTGAAACAAAACAAATAGATGCTGAAGACATTTGATTGAAAGTAAGGTTAGTGTACCATAATGAAGTAGTTTTAATTCAGATTTTATGTACGACACCTCAAAGACACCATGTTAGTTTTGAATAAAACTGAATATGACAAAAGTAATCATTTCAAACAAATGTGCACACAAAGGAAAACAGTTTGAAACCTTCACTTAAACAAAGTTATAGACCGACATTTTTTGTAACAGTCTTAGATTTAGAGTTGTGCGATTGAATCCCAAGGTTCAATGCAAACTATTTATAGAAGGTCTTCTATTTATAGAAAGTCTTCTATTTTTAGAAACAAGAAACTCATTCATGACGGTTGTTAACTTTGAACTTCCAACATTCTGGAATCTTAGGAATTTTTAGTAGAAATGCTGGTATTTTCTTGGACACCAAGAATGTTGTGAAGGCGATATTTGTTTAAATTGAACAACATTCGTTGTTAGGTGGAACCAAACGGAAACCTTTAAAATATGTTAACTAATAAGAAAAGCCTTGTTATTTGACTCTCTATGTCAGTTGCTTTAAGCCAAATTCTACTACTTTTGTTACATCAATTTCTGAATACAGGGACATGAATGTGGAGGTTTGTTAATGTCATGAATATGTTAAAATGTTTTAAACATTGTTGTTAGTTGCAGAAATGAAGATCGTAAAAGTTGTTTAATTGTGGGAAATTTGTTTCAAGGTTTTTAAACAATGTTGTTAGTTGTAGAAATGGAGATAACAATTTGGAGTTTGAAAATATGTGTTTGGAGTTATGTGTTAATCCACCATACATGTACCATAAGAAACACGCTTGTTTGTTAAGAAATTATATGTAGATAACAGTTGTTAGTTGTCAGATGAAAAAGATGTTTCATTTCAGCCTCTTGGAGATTTCAAGTAATGCTATACAGCCCTGGTGGTGTCATAGAGTTTTAAAGAAGAATTACATGTAGATAACAGGTGTTAGTTGTCAGATGAAAAGGATGTTTCACTTTCAGCCTCTCTCCTTTTGCTATGGTAGTGGTGTTATCATACTGTGGGTTAGTGTGAGCATATTTAGGCAGTCAGCAGCCCAACTGGTTTGAGTATGATCCAATAAAGTTAGAATAGGAGTTACAAAGAGATAACAGGTGTTAGTTGTCAGATGAAAAGGATGTTCCACTTTAGCCTCTTTCCTTCTTCAATGGTAGTGGTGGGTTAGTGTGAGAATATTGGAGGTTAGGTGGTGAAGAACTGGAGAGGAAATTCTCCTTACCGGTTCTGGAGCAACCTGTACAATAGGTTCAGGTTCTGGTTCTACTGCAGGTTCTGGTTCAGGTTCTGGTTCTACTGCAGGTTCTGGTTCAGGTTCCTAAAGTGTTGTCATGCAAAAATTTGCATAAATTAAACTGATCTCACCTTATGTTCCCATATTTGAAGGACAATTTTCTTCCAAAATAAGTTTTGTAAAAAATCAAACCTTGAAGTGATCTCGCCAGATATTCCCATATTTGAAGGAGGAAAATTTCTTCTAAAATAGTAACTACATTTAGATTCAGTCTCCTGACGATGACTAGAGCAAGCTAGTCGAAACGTTGAGACCAATTCAGAACTGACTCCGCAGCAGTACAGTTAATTACGATCCTATAAGCTAAAGTAGTAGTCCAGTCTAATTTCTATACCATCCGCTAATCCGTTAATTCAAACTATGGCCACCAATTTTTCAGTTAAAAGTCACCACTTACTTTAAGTAGTAACAAGTTTTTGAAAGATAAGTAAGTTAACTGAGAAATACACATAAAATTGGTCTTCTTAAAAAAAAATACAAAAAGGATGCGGTGTCAAAAAAAGGATGAGGGAGGGGACGATCAACTGGTATTTTTTTTATTTGGCCTTAGTTATGGTGGGTTGAATTCTAGTTCTTACCGGTTCTGGTTCTGGTTCTACTACCACAGGTTCTGGTTCTGGAACTGGTTCGGGCTCCTAAAGAATTATCATGCAAGTTATAAGATAGATGCTACAACAAAGATATTCATTTATTGTGTAAATAAAAATGAGTTTAGAGCTTAAAGATGAAAGTACAAACCTCATTCTCTTCCATTTAACATAAAGATGGAAAGTATAGCTCCAGATATTATTAATTTTTTTAATGAGAGATCACGCCATATCACAAGGCCATGCACGACCAATTAAAGATTATTATTATTATTTATTTGGCAATTCACATAAAAAAAAAAAATTACAAACAATTTAAACTAAAAGGATAAAACTCTTAAAAAGATGAGGGCAACACCTCACGGTCACCATGGGCACATTGCCACCTACTCCTGGGGCTGAAACAGGGTTATCCCCCTCACAGTTCATAAGGATGTAGATATGACCTGTGACCTTTGACATGTGACCTACATGTATGACTTATAGGGTGCGTTCGTTAAGCTTCCCTCAGTCAACCCCGGTCTGCCCCCGTTTTGTTCGAATAGCTTTAACCTCATTCCAGGGGCTTAACCGGGTCAGCCCCCAGTGCCCTGCTTTTAGAGTGGGTCACTTGGGGATGAACCGAGGTGCATGACGTCACCACGAGAGGGCGAGTGCGATCGCTCGATTAGCTCTTGTCAGGGGCTCACCCGAGTAAGCACCGCGGGGTCGACCCAGGGAAGCTTATCAAACGCACCCAATATAAGAGAAGGATAGGGGTGAGTTCTTACCGGTATTGGTTCCGGTTCCACCACTGGTTCTGGTTCCGGTTCTGGCTCCTACAAATTTTAATCATGCAATAACACTTTCACAATTCATGCTTTACCTACATGTACATTACTTTACACTACAAGTAAAGCCCGGTTCATACTTATGGCAAATGCGAAGCGAATGTTGGTGACGCATGACTGGTATGCTCTGCCCTTCAAATCGTGGGAGTGTCGTGGCCGAGCGGTTAAGAGCACCGAACTCAAACTCTGGTGTTTCTGATCAGCAGAGTGTGGGTTCGAATCCCCAGCCGTGACACTTGTGTCCTTAAGCAAGACACATAACCATTGCTTCGTCCTTCGGATGGGACGTAAAGCCGTTGGTCCCATGTGTTGTGTAAACGCATGTAAAAGAACCCAGTGCACTTATCGAAAAGAGAAGGGGTTCGCCCCAGTGTTCCTGGCTGGATTGGCAGCATATTGCGCCACAGCACCTTGTGAACCATTACATGGTGCTTAATGATTAGGTCTTATATCTCAAAATTCGCCCCACTCCTTGCAGTAATAATACCTGGCGCTTTGTATCCTTTGGCAAAAGGCGCGTTATAAATACGGTTATTATTATTATTATTTATGACGCAAGAAAATACACTTCACATGAAGTATACGCAAGCAGTATGAACCGGGCTTAAGGGACCAAAAACAAATAGCAAAGAAGAATTTGCAGGCGTATAAATAACCCTAGACACCCACAGCATTTTCCATAGTGCCCTGTGCTGTGGTGGCATTTATGTGCTTAGCAAGTTTATGTGCTTAGCAAGGGTTCTGTAAAAGTTCACTTGTCAGAACACTTGATATTCTCAGAAGCAACATTTAGGCTACAGGCCTGGAATTACACAAATGCCACAGCCTCTGTTGCCCCAGGTCTTGGTGCCCCTTCAGAGCCTTCAAGCTTTTACAATGGACTTGCCCTTTGCAAAATGAAAATGGCCTTGCCCTTTCAAAGATGAAACTCAAGGCCACGGCCCAAATTCATAGAGCTGCTCGAAAGCACAAAAAGCTTCTAAGCACAACAAAATTATGCTTACCATAATATAATTACCAGCCAAACTACCATGTAACATGTACAATTTGTGACCGTTACCCTACTCATTTGTGCTTAGCAGACAATTGTTAAGCAATATTTTCTGCTTGCGCGTCTCTATGAAAGTGGGCCCTGGAGGTTATCAAAATTTGCTTTCAATTGATAAGAAGTTCTTTAGGAACCTACCGGCTCTGGTGTTGGTTCTCTCTCTGGTTCGGGCGATGGTTCCTATCAAACAAGAAAAAAGTAAAATGACAAATTAACATCGTTAAAGGGTCTATAGATGTACTTTTTGTATGTCCACAGATCCACAGTATGTCCACAGGACCACAGTATGTCCACAGATCCACAGTATGTCCACAGATCTACACTTAACTTACACAGTTTGAAGATAATGATAGTAGAAAGCGTTCCTGGAAATATTACTTGCTGAGGTGCTGTAGTTTTTGAGAAATGAGTAAAAAAATGTCATGAAAATAATTATCGTCTCACTGATCATGAGACGAAAATTATTTTAGCATGTAAAACATATTTTCATGACATTGTTTTACTCATTTCTCAAACACTACAGCACCTCAGCATCTAATATTGTAAGGTACGCTTTCTAGTATCATTATCTTCAATTGGTGGAAGTACATGTATGATGTAAATCTGTGGACATTGTGTTTTGTGTTACAGAAAGTACCCAAATCCTTAAATCTGTGGACATTGTGCTTTGTGTTACAGAAAGTACCCAAATCCTTAAATCTGTGGACATTGTGTTTTATGTTACAGAAAGTACCCAAATCCTTAAATCTGTGGACATTGTGCTTTGTGTTACAGAAAGTACCCAAATCCTTAAATCTGTGGACATTGTGTTTTGTGTTACAGAAAGTACCCAAATCCTTAAATCTGTGGACATTGTGTTTTGTGTTACAGAAAGTACCCAAATCCTTTAAATGTTGTTTCTATATTTTCATGTTCTTGTTTAATGATCAGTGTTGTAGCACTCTGAGCAAAATAATAATAATAATAATAATAATAATATATTTATAAAGCGCCAAGTTGCCAAAGCGCTAGATACAAAAATACACTGTTCTGCCCAGTACAGATTTCCCCCAGATTGCACTTCCGCAATGATGGCCTCTGATCTAAACATGAATGATTTGATTGAACCGCTCGCTGCCTTTGGTGGACTAAATTGGATTTAGAGCCCCCAGTAAAATTGTGACGTCTTGTTTTGAAAACCGGCGATATGGAATTGCATGTTTTTATACCATGACAAATGAAACGAACACCCAGAGTAGTTTACATGTTTTTTTTTCGTAAACCAATGGTTCTTTTCAGAACCACCCAAACTCATCTAGAGATAGTCATTACATGGTGTTACCGCAAACCTTTCCACAACACTTTCCCTGTCTGAAGATGATACATTTATATTGGTTTACCAAGGAAGTGAGAGGTGGGGAGAGGGTAGGGTTGTGGGTTGATGGGGTGTGTGTGATGGGAGAAATGTTTCATTGCGTTAGTTACAGATATTTGTGTTAGTACAGTAGTGTGCAAAGCTACACAAATCCATGACAGCCATAGTAAAGTTGGAAAAGGCAAATGAGTAAATAACATTTATGTACAGTACTGGTACATCTTTATTTTGAAAAGTTTGTCTGCAGAACTTCTTTACTTTATACTCTCTTTGAATCAACATTTAAAGTAAAGTTTTGAAAAGATCAGGGCCCAATTTCATAGAGTTGCTAAGCCCAAAAGTTTGTTTAGCATGAAATTTCTGCCTTGATAAAAACAGGACTACCAACCAAGTTTCCATTTGTTGCATATTGCTCGTTACTGGTATTCAGCTGTTGTTTGCTTATCCTGAAAATCATGTGGAAATTTTATTGGTAATCCTGTTTTAATCAAGGAAGAAATTTCATGCTAAGCAATTTTTTGTGCTTAGCAGCGATATGAAATTGGGCCCTGGGGAGAACCCTAAAGATGCTAACCCTGGTTATTTTGTTTACCAGGGGTAGACATTTCCCAGGAGTTTCCCAGGGTTAGCACTTCAAGTGTGAACCAAATTTTCCCAAGTATTTCGTGGAAAAAACTTTTTAACCCTGGTCACTTTTTTTAAGTCTCAGGTTAGCCATTTCCCAGGAGTTTCCCAGGGTTAGCACTTCAAGTGTGAACCAAGTGTTCCCATAAAATTCATAGAAAATACTTGTAGTGTGAACAAGGGTTACGATGACCCTTGGGTTATCTTGCTGACCCCTTGCTGACCCCTACCTATAATCAGGGGACGTCCATCTACATACATGTCCAAAATGAAAAGGCCTGTGGTACAAGGTACTCCATTTGAATCAAGATAAGGTACAGCATTGAAAACGGCATTAATGGCACACAGATTGCCTACTGATATGATGATAACAGTTTTCATGCACAAATCTGACAACACAGGACTTGGTTACGTAGTACAACATGTAGCATGTTACAACAGAAACAAATACAGGCATACGGCTTCTTGGAGGCAATGCAAGCTAAATGATGTCATTGCCTTGGTGCCCCTTGAAATTATCTGACAGAAATTGAACCTTTCCTCACAGAGATAGCGCACGTATCTACAAAACAAGGTACTCAAGCCGCTGAGTATATACAAACTTTCAGAAAGATAGGTAATTGCAGTGATGAATTTTGAGACCCAATTAGTTAGCACCTTATAAGGGTTTACAAGGTGCTACGGCGCATCAAGCAGCCACAGCCAGGAACACCGGGGCAAACCCCTTCTCTTTTCGATTAGTGCACTGGGTTCTTTTACATGTGTTACACAACACATGGGACCAACAGCTTCACGTCCCATCCGAAGGACAAAGCAATGGTCAAGTGTCTTGCTTACGGACACAAGTGTCACGGCTGGGGATTCGAACCCACACTCTACTGATCAGAAACACCAGTTTGAATTCGGTGATCTTAAACGCTCAGCCACGACACTTCCACAAGATGTCCTTTACGGAGGAGAAATGTCTTGATGCCCTTGCACTTTCAAGAACTGCATAACAAAACCTCCATGCACACTAAGTCAATTGATCTCAAGTCCTGTATAAAATGTAAATAAATTTAAAGGTGACCTTTCCATTTTATTTTATTAAGTATATTGTAACTAGATTAATTGGATCGAAATTTGGTTCAGAAATGCCTGACAAACACCCGTTAGCTGATGAGTGTCATTATGCCATTTACAGGTGAATTTTTTAACTGGATAAACTTTCCTGTGGTTCACACACAATTTGTTTTTAAAAAGAATTGTTTAAACACTGTAAAGGACAGTTTCCATTTGAGAAAAACATGTTTTTGGTTACTTGTGCTGTGTGGCATTTTCAATGTTATTGACTTATGGTATAAATTAATACCACTGCATCACAACCATGACAACAAAGGCAAACTTCATAGAGCTACATAATATGAATTTAAATGTATCCTTATAGAGCATTCTCGGCCCCATCAAGAGTGAAGTTAAAGCCTGTAGGATCAGGTTTTAAAATCACATTCTTTGTTATGAATAAAACAGTTTTAAAATCTGGTCAAAACAGAGTGTCTAAATATCCCCCTTTCCCATGGGCCCATTATAACCCCATGTGAGCTACATATAAAACTGACTCAAAAAAAAAATTTTTTTTAGGGGTTGAACAAAGAATTGACTAGAGTGGGATTCGAAACAATGACCTCAGGATTAACGTGCCGGCGCTTTACCAACTGAGCTATCTAGCCCTATATTGGCGGTGTCCCTATTTTGTCAATATCTTTGTTCAGGGTGCCAGTCAGATGCCATACAATCGTTAACTTGTGGTTTATATGGATGGTTTATATTGATATCTAAAATAAAGACTTAGAAGTCATAAATATTGTTTGTGGCAATTCATTCATTAAGTACGGTACATCCAGTATGCAGGGTGTGCCCAGGCCGAATCATGTTAATTTCTTCTACTTGCCAAACTGCCAAATATGGTCGTCACGCCCGGTTGGATAACACATAGCGTGCATAAATTACTTATGTGTCTATAAATAGTTCACCCCACCGTTGGAAAAGTGTGGAAGGTCTGTGCAGTGTACATGTACTACTTCAAACAATCAACTGCACTGCGGTATTTTGATGAATCAAGTCATTAAGAAGGACAGGTGGGGGGGGGGGGGGGGGAGGGCTGAAGGGATATGGGACTGATTTTAAGTGGATCTCAGTTTCTAGAGGACCAGTCATATACAGTGTGCACTACAATGCATTTTGGCTGGTTACCTGTTCCTGCTACACACATGTAGTAAAATTTGTTCATGCAAAATTTGAGTGCTTGTTTGAGATGGGCCTAAGCTGTTGGCACAACAACAAATGTTTGCACTTTAAGGTGGGGTGGTCAATTGTTTTTCATAGGGAATCTTTTTTCATAAAAATAATATCATCAGCTGCACTGCTTCGCACCAAGAAAGTTGTTATGGTCATCAATTTTGGGAAAATTGCTTTGTTGCAAAGTGCTCACCAACCAAAAAGACTTATGGTACAAAAAATATCCCATAGACATGATAATTATAATTTGGGGGGGGGGGGGCTAATCATCCTTTCAAGGACGCGGCTACAATGTGTTCGAGAAGCAGGCATGCAAGGGCGCCTTTGGGAGGAAAAGTGGATGGTCTGGAAAACCCTGGTGGCACAGCAGAGAACCAACGCACAACTCAACTCACATATGGCCCTGGCCGGGAATCGAACTGGGGTCACCTTGGTGAGAGGCGAGCGCTTTACGCACAAGCCAACCATGCCAAGACTTATTCTATGGGTACACGTGCAAAAATTAGTAAATGGCCGGACATTTCGACCCTAGCAGAGCCTTTCTCAAAGGCTAAAATTGGAGTATTGACCCCTCGCACACGCGTCACTTGCGGCAACTGTGCGGTTTATGTGTAATCGTCGCGTCGCCTAAAATGCGCACTTCATTGAATAACGCACAGTTTCATTACCCACCAGTATGGCAGTTTCAAGATTTTCTGATTATCACGTCAGGTGAATTGGGTCAATACAATCTATAACCCAACACATACCTAACTTCTTACAAACACACCTCTGGTGCGCACTTCATTGAATAACGCACAGTTTCATTAGCCACCAGTATGGCAGTTTCAAGATTTTCTGATTATGACATCAGGTGAATTGGGTCAATACCAATCTATAACCCAATACATACCTTTAACTTCTTACAAACACCTCTGGTGCAAAGTGGTTTTACTTTAAGCTTCCTTAATCCAATGTTTACTCTACAATTCATTGAGTACACAAATACATGTAGTAGTCCTGTTGAACAGGTGCTATGCGGATTAGTCAATTTGTAAACAAGGGCTTAAGGTGCACACAGGAGATTACCCTCAATCCAAGAAGGAAATAGGTCAAAGGTTAAAGGTGAATCACTGCAGGTCATTGTTAATAACACATGTATACTCCAAGGGCTCGGTTTCATAAAGCTGTTAAGCAGGAAATACTGCTTGAAAAATGTCTTTGCTAAGCAAAAAAAGAGTTGTGCACCAATTGCAACAATGTAACCTTAATGAAAGTTTGGCTGGTATACAGCTTTGTTTAAGCAATATTTGTTCTGTGCTTAGCAAGTTTTTATGCTTACAGGCTTTATGAAGTTGGCCCCAGGATGAATTTGAGCAACAACAGGGAACACAGGATATTGGTGATGTCATGCATTGTAAATACTATTTTTACAACGGACTTAAAGAACTCAATGCTTCGGGATACAAGGCCAAATTCCACAGAGCTGTTTAAGCAGAAAATATTGAGTAATATGCCTATGATTTTTTTCTCATAGAGATCGGGGAAAGTACTGAGTATACAATGCTAACTCACAAGGTGTACATTGGTAAAACCAAAGTTTTTAATATTCAGAAAATATTACTTGAACATTTCTGTTGAGCAACACTAACAAAATACCAGTCTGAGATGGGACTTGTGAAAATTGGTGCTTTAGCTTGTAACTTTTTTTCTGGCGAGCATAATGGCAGGCCTGACACTTCACGGAGGCAACAAAGACGATTGTCGCAATGCCCATGGTCATTGCCTTGGTGCCCTAAGTAGACATTTACATTTGCCTCATACGTAGGGTGCCCTTTACCAAGAAGAAAATGCTTTGGCGCCCTTGGCCTTTCAAAAACAAAGCATGTAATGGAGAAAGTGAAACAAGGTACAGTGTAGTGGTATGATTGAAGAAGAAAACCCCAAAGAATTACGATGAGTACTAGTTATAATACTATACAACTGGATTTACTTGAAGAGAAGAGTCTTTGGACCTTTTCAAAACCACGGCTTTGGCTTCGACTCAGGCTAGTTTTAGCTTCGGCTCAGGCTTAGCTTCGGCTCAGGCGATTGTTTTAACAATTCGCGCGTGCTTTGCACACGCGCTCAGGGCTTCAGACAAGAGGACGGAGCCTGAAGCCGAATCCAAAGCCGAAGCAATGTTTCGAAAAGGGCCTATGAAACATGCAAAGAGGAGAAAGCTTTGCCGATTTCATCTCAAGTAATTTCCCCCAAGAACAGGTCAACAATACATGTAGTTTGCAGGGACATTACAAAAAGTTTCACAAATGGCTTGTGATCACTTGACTTGCGCACACACAACATCAAAAGGTTCTAAGAGAAGTATTCCCATTTCAAGCAATCTGAAAAACTTCAGCCAAC
This sequence comes from Asterias rubens, assembly GCF_902459465.1. NCBI lineage: Eukaryota > Metazoa > Echinodermata > Asteroidea > Forcipulatida > Asteriidae > Asterias > Asterias rubens. The sequence continues at coordinate 1,326,254 of NC_047075.1, forward strand.
GTCAGCTCATTCTTAGCCTTTTTTACCCTGTAGTTTAGCAAGAGTCCCAAAGGTTGAAAACATTCCATGTGGGAAGGAAGAGTTAAATCATGCAATATGAGTGAACTTGTAGACAGAAGAATTTATTAGTCACACGATGAATCAAACCGGAGAGTTAAAATATCTCGTTAACCACCACAGCTTGTTAGTAGCAACGGGAATAATTTTTTGTAAAAAAAACCTACATCAGCCACTGGTACAGGAACGACAACAAGCTCTGCAGGGGGTTCCTGGTCTGGTTCTAGGATAGGTTCCGGTTCTGGGATGGGTTCCAGTTCTGAAGGGGGTTCCTCGGCAGTTTCAGGCTCTTCTGAGGGGGTTACCTCTGGGTCTGTTATGGGTTCTTGGTCAATAATGGGTACTGGGGTAACAATGGGTTCTGGTGCGTCAATGGGTTCTGTTTCAACTGAGACCTGGGTCTCGGGTTCTGATGGGGGTTCTGTTAGAGGTTCTGCATCCTCCACCTGGGTTAATACAAGGGGTTAAAACATCTCGTAGCGTTAATGATGGCAAAGATTAGAGCTTTCCCCCTAAAAGATCATTTCAAAAAATCTGTGAAAAAAAACCAATTTTTCCAAGGAAAATGCATACGTATAATTCTCCAATGAAAGGTCGATAATGCTGGGTAAGGATCTTGCTTTAGAAAGTATAAAGCCAAATATTGAGTTGGTAAAATAAACAAATGAGCAAGAGAGGGATGGCTGTAAACACTAGAGTATTTTACACAGGGTTAACGATGCAAAGCTTGGTCCAATGTCACTGCACTGCTTGTATAGAAGTCTAAGGTGCAAATAGCACGGGGGCAATAAGCAAAGGGGCAAATTAGAGCACAGGGGCAAATATAACACAGGGGCAAATATAGAACAGGGGCAAATATAGAACAGGGGCAAATATACATAGTACAAGGGCAAATATGTACATTAATGCAATGGGGCAAATATAACACGGGGGAAAATATAACACGGGGGCAAATGTCCCAAAACCTGCAAGCAGATTATTTCTGCTCACAGTGCGGCCCTTGGTTCACGGTTCTATACTACTTGGTTCTTACCCTTTCTGGTGAGGCTTCTCTCTCAGGCTCAGGGCTTGGTTCTCTGATTGGTTCTGGAGTTGACTCCACTACTGCTGCAGCGACGGCGATGACTACCTCGGGCTCAGCTGCTTCTTCTTCAGGCTGTGTGGCTGCTTCTTCTTCCTCCTCGGCGACCTGCAAGACAAGGAAACAATAAATAAGTAACTGGTCAACTTTAGGGTTCGTAGGTTGGTGTAGTGGTAATATATTTTCCTCCTGGCTCACCTCCAGGACCCGGTTCAAATCATGTAGGGGGGGCACTACTTGGATTGGGATTTCAGTCCCTACTCAGAACTTGACTGTAGGGGGTTACCCTTGGCAGGCCTGAAAAGTTCATCTTTGAGCAGGCAAGGCCATTTTCATTTTGAAAAAAGGGCACCAGGCCAGTCAACTTGAGTTGACAAAAACGACAGGTCACTACAATAAAGTTGAAGACCTTTGGGGATGAATTTGCTGGAGACGTATACACTCAATTATGATTACTTGAGTGAGAGAAGAGGCTAGGAAAACAATCACAATATTTTTCATAAAAACTCTCTCTATAATGTTCACCCTCCTTGATGTAGACTTTCTGTTAAGACTCCCTGCCATAAGTGACTCTTCTCCCTCACCTGTGCAACTTCAGGGATTGCGTTGGGTACCGACTCGACTGGTACCGACTCCTCCACAGAAACCACATTCTCCTCCACTGGTTCCTCTATTCTCTCCGGTTCTGACTCCGGCACCGGGTCCGTCGCAACCTCAACGACAACGGGCACCAGGCTCACCCCGTTCTCCTCCGGTGCGTCCCCGTTTACCTTCGGGGCATCGTTCATGAATTCCTTCTGTATCGCCTCGTTGGCATCCACGGTGATGCCGTACTTTTTGTTGTGGAGGTCGAGCTCATGGTCGACGACGAGGAGGGCGGTCTGCTCGCCCCCGCTCTTGATTCTTGCGACGACTTGGGCGTGTGTTTCTCGCTCGATGTTGACCCCATTGACCTCGATGACTCGGTCGCCTTTCCTGAGACAAGCTTTCTCTGCTGGGGATCCTGCGTAACGAGGAGAAAAAATTCAACTTTAGTATAATAGACATGTTTCCCTACAGGCCTGTATGCTTTGTTTATAAAAGGGCAAGGTTTAGGGCACCAAGGCATTTTGTCTTTGGTGAAGGCAGGCCTGGAATCACACGCAGGGCGCAGCATCCGTTGCCCCTGGTCTTGAAGCCCTTCTAAAGTTTCCCATTGACTTTAGGATTTTCTAATGGAAGTGTCCTTTGTGAAATGAAAGTGTCCCTGCCCTTTAACATGTTTAAAGATTAAATTAAAGGCCCGTAAAGGGCACCCTACAGTATGAGGACATTGCCAATTGCTACTGGAGCATTTCAAGGGCACCAAGGCAATGACCAGGGGGCATGGAGGCAATCGCCTTTCATTGCGTCCGAGAGTATCAGGCTCACTTGATTATAATTAAGGCTGATACACATTTCCTTGCGTTTACGTCTTATTTCTTATCCTACATATCTTGAGTTGTAGAGATTTATTGAGCTCAAGCCATCTTGTTTGAGCCTTGGGCTTAAGATGTACAGAAACACCTAACCCTTCTAGCATGCTTCCTAATGCAAGCAGGGGGGAAATTGAGTCTGCTTTTCCCCATCCGTACCACAAACAACCCATCAAAATGAATCGGCAAGTTTTATTTATTTCTGTCCGACTGATAAGGCCTGCACCTGAGGCTTACAATTATAAGCAACGACTCTCTGCTATAAATAGTGGCTTTGACCATAATCTCATTTTACTGCTTGAAACCTTAACTAAATTAAAATAATAAAGCACTTTTTACACATCGATAATGTTATAACCATCGCTACAAAATTCAGAAATGTTTGAAAAAGATTTCACCAGAGACCTTAGAAAGACCATGACAGACCAAACAATTGTTCTTTCATCTGCAAAATTGCACAACATGGCTAAATTAAAGCAAGGGAATTCTGCTTATTGCTGTCATGTGAAAAGGGACCTTGGAAAGTCCACACACTGTTGTCCTTTCACACCAATAAAAATTAGAAAAAATGAAAAAACCTTGCTAAAATTAAGCCTGGTACACGTACACTACTAGACCGCTCAACTACGACTATCCACAAAGTATATTAAAATTACATGGACGATGTATATAATTCAAAATTAACATGTAAACGTTTCAATTCAAAAGGTGATTCATTTTCATACTGATTTTAGTGGTACAATGTATAGGGCCTAAATATAAGGTCTAAATATTTACACAGGTACAGTGTGTACTAACTATTGCAGTCCTTGGTCCAAACTAAACAAAACACTGTTTGATTGGGATGGGCAACCATTGGGGGTGAGTAGGGTGGTAATACAATACAAGTACTTGTACCAAAGCCAAGACCAGTATTATACCTAAAAGATCATGCCCATCGTTTTATTTGTCTTTACTGCAAAGAGCACTTTAAACACTCTAATCTTCTTCTATTTGTCTAGCAGCTGTAAGTTCAACTACCAGCATGTGTAACTTACGAGGTACATTGTGTATATGTACCAACCAGAGGGCAAAAGTCCACAAGACTGGAGGGCTTGCAGTAGCTCAACATTTGTACTGGACGAGGCCCGAATTAACCCATGACACACACAGCAATAGACCGCCCCATTGTGTATTGACCAATCACAACGCAACAAAGGTCCGACACTAAGGTCCGACATGTGTGCGCGTATGCTTGGCGCGCGCTGCAGAGTTGTGCAGAAAGGCGTTGGAGAGCCCGACGCGTTCTTGCTCACACGTGCATCGTGGGTGGAGCCTACTGGATCGGTCTATTGCCATGTTGCCTTCATCTGCAAGGTTCCAATACAAACTTAAATTTTCCACACACAATGTAGAAGTGCCCCTTACCTGCTCTATGCCCTTACCATAGAAAAATTGCTGTGCCTGTTCGAGAGGGAAGTTCAAGGCGTGGACATTTATTTTACAAGTTAATTTGTACTCGAACTTTAACAAGGGCACCACAGCAATACAAACTTAAATTTTTCCCATAGTAGAAGTGCCCCTTACTAGAACGAAGTTCAATGCATGAGTTTTCAAATTGGAACTTTACAAAGGGCACCACAGCAAAAGGATAGGGCACTACAGCAAAAGGATAGGGCACTGCAGCATTGGCTGTGTGTAAAGCTGTGGGGGTGATGTGGGCTAATTTGAGGCGTGCCTGCCTTTAAAGCAGAACATTGTGACCAATTAGCATACCATTGCAACATTTGCAGGCCTATTTAATGTCCATGCTGATAAAACACACTGATAAAACAACACAATGCTTTTCCATGACTGTGACACTCAGTAATGCTCAGTGGTGGGTATATATCCATAGTTTATCATCCAGTATAGTCTGGCGACCCTTTGCACCTAGCTATATTTAGGCCAAGTAAAACGAAATACCAGTAGTTCGTCCAGGTTCTTCCCCAAAAAAAGGAGGATGGGGGCCTTTTTATTTTGTATTTCAAAGTGGCCACCAAGCATTTTAACTTTAAATGACAACCAATTCTTCATTTTAAGGTAGTCACCTTTTACTTAATGTAGGGTAACAAGTTCTGAAATGACCAGTGACTTTTATGAAAGCTAATAATATTTGTCTTAAAAAAGGATGTGGCCTCACAAAAAGGATGAGGGAGGGGACGATTAACTGGTATTTTTTTTCTATTGGCCTTATTGTCTGGGGTCCTTTGCACCTTGCTGTATTGACTCAGATCAAACTCCCATGTATCAAAGGTCACGAAGTCTGTACTTGTGTACAGTTCACACCCAACTAACCCAATAGCAAGAACTCAACCTCAAGGGGGTAATGTGCACAGGTGTATACATACTTGAATGGCAGAATGTACGACCTGTGGGAATGGTGGGGAACAGACAAATTCTAACAGTAATACTACATTCATGTATTATACACATTGTTTGTCTGTATGTATTGCACAGCAAAGAACTTCCTTTTTAATAACAGGCACTGGACCAGTGTTGGTAATTGACAAGGGGTGTGTTCTCACTTGTTGTATCCCAACATGTGCAATAACAAATCTGTGAAAATTGCAATCAAAGTTGCAAGAAAATAGTGAATAAGTAAACTTTAACTCAGAGGACCAACAGCAAATGTCTTGGTGCCCTATGCTTTTGCTGTTGTGCCCTTTGTAAAGTTTCAATACAAATTTACAATTTCCACATACATTCGAAGTGCCCCTTAGCAATAGGAATTTAATGCTGTGCCCCTCCAAGAGCGAAGTTTAAATCCTGCAAAATAGGCCTACACAGTATGCAAGGGGTAGAAACATTTTACCCTAACAGGTCTGCAAATTAAACGACAGGGGATGCAAATCACCAACTTTAAAAATGAAATAGGTAGATCACAAGAACCCCCCCCCCCCAAAGTACATCTGGATCACACCATGACAGGCATAACATTGGTGCACCACTCATTATTTTGCACTTTTCTTGACACATAAACTCATGGTCTACAAATTTCTGACAATGGAGGATGAATGGGGCACGAATTGAAATAGTCTGGTGAATGTTTTTGCTTGACTAAGTCCTGATGTTAAGCACTTTTATCAACGCATTCAACAGAGAAGGGGGCTAATATATGGAGCACAATGGTACACTAGTCAGACTGATTTGCTTCAGCGACGATCTGGAGCAATAATTTAAAGAAAAACATGCATGGCAGAACTTTTGTCAGTACATCAGTGTATGACAAGGCTCAAATTTTACACTGTGACTGGTACTGCAGCACCAAGGCCAGTGATTTTAGCATCGTGTCAGTTCACTCAGGATTGAATGAACAAGTAAAGCAGTCGTGTGTTTTTCAATTGAATAATAATACCTAACTGTGTAATAACTTTAAAGGAACATTGTATTCTATCCAGTCCCTGAAGGTGAAGTTCTTTACTGCCACTGTGGAATCAGTACCGCTGTATGGATGGGAGTCCTGGACACTAGCCAGTCGTCTAGAGAAGAGACTGGATGGCTGCTATACGAGAATGCTTCGCTGTGTTAAACAGATTCATTGGGAGAGGCATGTCACAAACCTGGAACTCTACGGTGGACTAACGAGAGTTAGCACCGAGAGTTGGCACCAAGATTAGGGCAAGAAGGCTGAGATTAGCAGGTCACTGTCTCAGACATACTGAGCTGGCAGTGAGCAAGCTTGTGCTTTGGGCCCCTACTCAAGGGGTGCGTTCAGACACGGTACTAAAGTTGGTTTAACTCATGGTTTAACTCGATCGAGTTTAACTCAGTGTGTCTGAACGGATCTAAAGTTAGTCCGAATTGAGTTCAACCCACAAGAGATAAACCGTTCAGCGCGGGGGTTTATCTTTAGACCCCTTCTTGTTTATCTTTTAACACCATGTGTGGACAGAATAAAAAAGACCACATCCGGTTTAACTCACAACAGGTGGCCCATTGACCTCCGTAACCATTACGTAAACGCACGGTGACCAATGAACAGGACAATAAACAGGATGTTAGAGTAACGGGGGTCGCGTTTTCTTTGACCTCTTAAAACCAAACATAAACCGGATCGGGTTTAACTCAGTGCTGTCTGAACACAAAGGGGTTTTATTTTTACGATCACCCCCTGCTGCTCGTAAAAGTTAAACCGGTTCGGGTCTAACTTAGTACGCTGTCTGAACATACCCAAGGTCACTGTTTCCGAGGCAGACCACAAACCACCTAGATGTGAACACCTTGTGCCGGGACTCTGGACTGCGTTGAGAAGAGCTGCGTACAGCAATAGAGGACCAACGTGTTTGGAGGGCCATCATCCGATGCTCCGCATCGACTGAATGAATGTATTCTACTTTTAAAACATCTTTCAAACCAATGCATTTTATAACACACGGTTACAAACGCTTTTCAAAGACCAACTCGTCCGATCCAAGGCAATGTGTTCCTTCAATTTTAAAATTAAAGTATGCAAAAAATAGTTAATGGCCTGACATTTCGACCCTAGCAGACTCTTTCTAGAAGGCTACATATATGACAACACATACAACATAAATTAAGTAAACATGTGCACATACTTTGAAGTGTAACATAACTCAGGGAAGTGGTGAATACATGAATAGAGAATTTTAATTTTAAAAAAGAAATGATGTTCAAAAGTTGACTTTACAACATACAATGTAAGTCTGGTAAAACCTTTCAATTCTATGTTCTCTCAGTGATTGTTCAGATGAAAACAGTTTTTAAGTGAAAAGAAAACTTTTTGGAAATTTCCGTCTCATTTATTTCCTGGTCTTTTTAAAAAATAAATCTGGTCAGGTAATTTTGTTTGCTTAGTCACAAGCCATGTGACGTGCTACCCTAAATTTGAGAAGTGTGTACATTTGTTGCACTGTAAACATTTTTCAATGTTCTCTCTATTTGTCCTCACGTCACCATTTTTTTCTTTTACCCCCCCCCCTATTTTTTGATTTCCTTATTTATCTATTTATTTTTTACTTTCTTTTCTGTTTATTTATTTATTTATTTATTTGTATCATTTTACTTATTTCTATTTATTTTATTTCTTGCTTGTTTGTTTACTTACTTGTTTATTTATTCACTTAAAGGCAGTGGACACTATTGGTAATTACTCAAAATAATTATTAGCATAAAACCTTTCTTGGTGACGAGTAATGGGGAGAGGTTGATGGCATAAAACATTGTGAGAAACCGCTCCCTCTGAAGTGTCATAGTTTTCAAGAAAGAAGGAATTTTCCACGAATTTGATTTCGAGACCTCAGATTTAGAACTTGAGGTCTTGAAATCGACCATCGAAACGCACACAACATCGTGTGTTAAGGGTGTTTTTTCTTTCATTATTATCTCGCAAGTTCGATGACCGATTGAGCTCAAATTTTCACAGGTTTGTTATTTTATGCATATGTTGAGATAAACCAACAATTACCAATAGTGTCCACTGCCTTTAATTATTCTTTTAATTATTTATTGATTGACTGATTGTTGTTTAATTAATTAACTTATTCATTTATTTTTCACTTCTTTTTCTTTTTGTTTACTCAAAATGTTTTGTAGCGTTGTCGTTTCTGTTATGGGTTTTTTCCCTAACATTGTTGCCTTGTTTGTATTTTCTGTACTTGTACTGTTGAGGTCGAATAAATAATAATAATAATAATAATAAAAGCTTGACGCAGAGCTGCCAACACTTGAACCTTAAAATCAGGGAGATTTCGGCCATTTTGTAGGGAGATATTTAGAACATTAATAGGATGAAGATTTCCATGATCTGGGAGATTTTAAAATTTGTTCACAAAAACACGAAAAGACTGGTTTCTTTTCAGAGAACTTTCTGTAGAATCAGGGATAGTTGACAGCTTTGCTTACAGTCTGTGTGTGCGTTACCTGGCAAACAGTAAATGGTCCTTTATCATTCATGTTGACACTGTACAATATAACATGATACTGAACAGATCATATTGCTAATTCAATTACACCCGATGCTTTAAAGGGGCACTGTCGCCGTGATCACAAAGAGTCTGTGGCCAGATATTAAAACAGATGGCGCCCTTTAAAGCTACATTCATAAATACCTCAGACAGTTTCGCTATTCCTATTGGTGGAGAGCGCGTCAGGTGGGTGTGTATAAACCTTTGTTTATGACCAGTAAAAAGTGTTGAAACATGGGCGTGACACGCGAGCTTGCACCTGTTTTTATAAGACAGTTTCTTCATTCCTATTGGTCGAGAGCAACGGCTTAAACAGTTGTGCATCACGCGATACGCGCTACGCGCACAGCATTCCCTTATAAGGAGTTGTTTACCCGAGGGCGGCGGAGGACTTTACCATTTCATAGCTGGAGGGGTGCTGTGTTGAAAGAAATCATTGAACCATTAATAATTTTTGCATTTATTTTACTTTTTGACCAAAAAGTGTTGGAATGTTTTTGACCGAAAAAAATCAAGAACCAGGTCTCGTTGGGATTAAACCACTAGTTGAAAACCTCCTCACCACACATTGATTCACTTATTTATTGTCTGTGATGTGACAGCCAACTGAGTGATAATTCATTTTTCCATGTTCCAGCCACAAGCAGATCACGAAGATGTGCCCCTTTAACAGGGAGCACAGGGGCAAGGGGGCACAGTAAAAACTACTGAAAGCGGTGTTGCTCTTACAATGTACATGTTCCTAGGCTTCGAATTAACCCACCACACCCACATCAATTGCCATGGTGCCCTGTGCTTTTACTGTGGTATCTAATACAATTCCACAAAGATGTTCCCCTTTATAGAGGAAAATGAATGTGCCCCTTCGAGAACGCAATTCAATGCCTGCATAAACATCATGTTTCAAATGGCATTGTAAATTAAAATTCAAAACCTGCATTAACATCATGTTGAAAAGGCCATTGTAAATTATAAAGATATTACAAAATGATACCGCCGATCCACTTTGCAGATTACAAGTATTCCCCAATGTAAATATCTGAATAACACAGAGTACCATTTTACTTTGTGTTCTGTCAATCTGGCAATTAGCGTTATCCCTAGGGACTCATCTACATTAGGCAGAATTTATCAGTCCCTGTACATGTATGTGGTAAAAAACACTGTTGGTGATTAAAGACACTGGATACTATTGGTAGTTGTCAAAGACCAGTCTTCTCACTTGGTGTATCTCAACATAGGCATATATATACAATAACAAACCTGTGAAAATTTGAGCTCAATTGGTCGTCGAAGTTGAGAGATACATGTAATAATGAAAGAAAAAACACCCTTGTCACACAAAGTTGTGTGCTTTCAGATGCTAAATGCTTGATTTCGAGACCTCAAAATCTAATTCTGAGGTCTCAAAATCAAATAGTGGAAAATTACTTCTTTCTCGAAAACTACGTTACTTCAGAGGGAGTCGTTTCTCACAATGTCTTATACACTGTACTATCAAGTTACCAAGTAAGTTTTTATGCTGATAATTATTCTCAGTAATTACCAATAGTGTCTATGCCTTTAAAGGCCTACTATCGAAAGTAATTATTCTCAGTAAACCAAAAGTTTGTATTGCCATTAATTTTCAGAGTCATTACTAAATAATTATGTACACTTTCGGTACAGAGTTGTTTTTTTTAAGTTCACAGATATACAAATAGTTCTCTTGAAATATTGTTCCATGAAATGCTTTACTTTTTGAGAAAACATTAAAACAGTATCAAAGCGAGAATTACGGATTTATTTTAAACACATGTCATGACACGGCGAAACGTGCGGAAACAAGAGTGGGTTTTCCTGTTATTTTCTCCCGACTCCGATGACCAATTGAGCCTAAATTTTCACAGGTTTGTTTTTTTATATATTTATAAGTTGTAATACACAAAATGTGGGACTTGGACAATACTGTTTACCGAAAGTGTATAATGGCTTTAAGAGATAACTCTGTTTGTGCTCAAATGGAAAAGGGCAAGACTGACTTAAGAAGGCAAAGAGCAGGATTGGAATAGATACATTTTCCTGTGACCTTTAAACAAGCCTGGTCGGTAATCCTATTCCGATTGGCTAATCGGACCATATGCATGACCACACTACAGAGTGTTAGCTGTTCAGTAGAATTAGAATCAAAATCTGCTGTGTGTACAAAATAGAGAGGCAGCTCTTATACATGTACAGTGTGTGTACGTACACATCCTCCTGTAAAGGCACTGGACACTATTGGTATTTACTCAAAATAATTGTTAGCAAAACAACTTACTTGATAGCAAGCAATAAGCCGGAATAGCCATTTTTAGATGGTGGACACTGTAAAAGTGCACTGTTTGGTTTGGGTAGAAAAATACAGACCATTAACCTAAACCTATGGAGAGCTGTCGGTTGATAGTATAAAACATTGTGAGAAACGGCTCCCTCTGAAGTAACATGGTTTTTGAGAAAGAGGTAATTTCTCATTCAAATATTATGAGGCATCTGAAAGCACACAAATTTGTGCAACAAAACACGGATGTTTTTCTTTCATGATTCTCTTCAATAACCAATCGAGTCCAAATGTTCACAGACTTGTTATTTTATGCATTTGGGATACCAAGTGAGAATACTGGTCGTTGACAATTACCAAAGGTGTGTCCAGTGCCTTTACAGCATAAAACGGTCTTTATTTCCATAGTGCAAGAACCAATACAGGGTCATGCGGGGATGATGTAATTCTGTAATCTCATTATCACAGTGTGTCAGTTATCATTTTTTGCCAGTCTGCCACTCTGTCCTTGTCCGTATACAATTGGCTTTGTTGAAACTTCCTTTAAGACTCACCTAATGAGGACTGCTGCCTAAGATGTGTCGCTGCGCCATGAGCATCTTAAGATTGATATAGACCAGTGCATTATAAAGGCCCATTACTATTACCATCATATTGTACACAAGGTTCTCCGCGGGGGGGGGGGGGGGGGGGGGGGGGCCTTCTGCTGGAATAAATTTGTGTTTTGATGTTCGGCTGAAGCATGCAGAATTGGGAACAAGGTCATCAACAAATTTTATACTGGGGAACCAAGCATCTTATGATGGATACTGACCAGTGCATTATAAAGGCTCATTAATATTACCATGAATGTTATTGCTGTACACAAGGTTCTGCACAGGATTTAAGGGGGCCTTCTGGACCAAAAGTTGTGGCTGAAGAACGCTTAATTGGAACAAAGTCATCTGGAGGTTTTCTACTGGGGGGGGGCCCTTAGTGTACTTTATTACCAATTCTACCTTTATTGCTTTACTGTTCATTTGTTGTATTATTGCTATTGTTCGTTTAAAGCGCTGTGGTCTAAATGAAATGGCGCTATATAAAAACCCATTGTATTGTATATTGTATTGTATACCTACATAGTATTACAAATTACAAAGTCAACCATAAAAATAAAAAAAATCTGCGCCTTGAACACCCAGCAGGGTGGATAAGTGCGCATTACAAGTCTTATTATTATTATTATTATTATTATTATTATTATGTATATGTACAGTACTTACTTGGGTCAACTACATGTAGCCATGAATAAGATATGGCAAATACAATACAGTACAGTACAGTATGTAATGCAACTGTTTACTACATCATACATGATTGTACACAATGTTTGGGAAATGTGTACAAATGTACTAGGCTTTGGCACCCAATGTTTAGTCACACGACTTACCGCTTTTAAACTTGAATTCTTCAGACTATAGAGACAGTTGCTATGTCACATGAATCGAGCAAGCTTTTGTATAGTAACCTTCAGATTCAGCAAACCTCGGTAACACATTCATTGACGTTTTTATATCATGGGTGTTCGCAATCTCTTTATTATAGCTTGACCGTAATCTTTTCACGTAGCAACCGTCTCAAGTACGTGTATGACCCTTGCATTTAAGCATATAGCACAATGCGCACCTCTGCCAGTTTGGGAGTCAACTCCTTTCCTTTGTGTTCATTTTGACTCACAAAATAGCGGACATGATAGGCGTGTGTAAAGTTGCTGCATCTTCTTCACCGTGTGTTAACGTTTGTACACGTGTCAATAGGAGACTTTTAGACAATCCTTTTTTACAGTATTGCGCGCTCAATACTGAGCAGGTCGCACTATGCTCAAAGCCGCAAAAAGGGCCATTATATCTGCTGCCACCAGCGTCTCAAAAGTCTCCTGTTAACGGAGGATTTCAAATTTAAATGGTAACTTGTGAACTGTAGACCCCAAGTCCGTACATTATTCCCAGGTTGTATCGTATTTTGGGTGTGATCCCTTGCTACACGGCAGTTAACGGTTGTATGGCTGCTGACTGGCACCCCTGAACAAAGATATTGACAAAATAGGGACACCGCCAATATAGGGCTAGATAGCTCAGTTGGTAGAGCACAGGCACGTTAATCCGGAGGTCGCTGGTTCGCATCCCACTCTAGTCAATTCTTTGTTCAACCACAAAAATCATTTACAAATTTACCCAGTCAGTTTCCCTTGTGGCTTATATTGATAAAATCCAAGAAGTAACATTAACTAGCCAACTTGAGAAAACAACAATGTGTAAAATAGGGTGTTGTGGTCGAGCAGATAAGAGGATTGAACTCAAGCTCTGATCAGTGGAGTGTCACGTGTGGGTTCAAATACTGGTCGTAACACTTGTGTCCCTAAGCAAAAAAATTAACTATAGAGTTAATTAATGGGTAAATGTGAGGGCAGAGATTGTTCTTGCATTCCTCTATGGTTCTTGTGACTGATTTAGCCAAGTAGCGCATAATACATTGTTGTGAAAACTGGTTTAAAATTATTATTATTAAAATCTCTTTGCTCTTTTCCGGGAAGAAATAAGACCCTAACCCCAAGACGTAAGTGAGACCCTAAGTGATATTATGCCTTTAGGGGCTTGACCGAAAGTGGAAAGACCTGAAAAGGAAATCAACAAACTAAGCAAAGACAGTAACGCACCCTTCGTGTGGCCGCATGATGTGCGTTAGACTTTGGACTTCGCTCATCAAGCGCCGTTGACGTCTTGAACGTCACAACAACCGACTTCCATCCATGATTGACCACTTGTTGTCAGCTTTTACTAATAAATCATGATCCTCAACCTCACAGTCAAATGGTAGATCAGAATCAGCTTTAATTCCTACACAGAGTGTGTTTTGGACTTTGGAACATTATTCGATGGGTGTGTGAAAAAGTAAACAACAGAAGTTCAACAAAATAGACCTTGCTTATTCAATATCCTCATTAATAATATTATTGCTAGAAATTATTAATATTGAAACTTGATAATATGCAGGTACATGTACGTACATGTACAAAAACAGGAAAGAATGGCCATTCAGATTTCCAAAGAAGGAAGTGTACACCATAAAATAACAAATTCTCTAACTTTTCCACTAAAGTATTTATTTTTAGAACTAAAAATTTAATATTCTTCCACAACAGTGATACACTGATGAGGTGCCAGTTAAAACACCAAGGACCGATATAAACTTTGTGCAAGTGAACCAGCTGGCTAACTTATTCACTCTTTCCTGCTACTGGGTCAGATTCAAGTTCCACACAAAGCCTCTTACACTAAAGTCTTTTCCATGGGGGTGTTAACGGGGAATGTCAGGCCATTTCAAACTTGGATCTTTTTACCCCTGACCGATATGTACCCCGGCCAATGGGTATAGCCTGAGGAACAGGGGTGGGCCACCCCTGCTCCGGAGTAGGGGTAAGCAGCAAAATGCTGATTTTTGAACCATGCAACTGGAACCCCATGGAATAGAGACCTAGACGAGAAAGTGCGCTGAGGTAACCGCCACAAACTTTTAGGCCGGCAACCTACATCTGTACCAAAATGTCAAGCACTCGACAACAAACCACCCACCCACCAATGGCTAGATGATTTAACCTCCTGCTGTGAATATAATGTCATAAAAACAGACTTATCTCAACAGGGGTTAACGATTTATTGAAGCAGCTTCTTTTTATTACACCTAAATATTACTGATAATAAAAGTTCAAAGGAAAAGTATTCGGTTTTTGGCAATTCTTTTGTGTCCATGTTCAACAGATATATTATTCAGCTTGTGGGATAGTGTCCTCTATGTTGAGATATCAACACTTCCAACAAAGTTAGCAACCAAGAACCAACCACTTGAATTTTTACGGAAGATCCACTTGGGTTTGCTGTACGACACACTTGACCACATGTTTTGTCAGAACTAAACTCAGTCACTGGACCATAGCGTAAAGACCAACTGACACTGACAGTGACAAGCCTACTTAAAGTTTGAGTTGGGATTTGTGATTTTTGTGCTTGACTGAAAAGAATTGTAATTGGTCCTGCAGTGTACATTTGGCTAGTTAAGACGAGAGAGAACGCTGACAAAACACAAGAAAATCATGAAAACCGTTGTAAACCAAGTATGATACGGGAACGACCACAATATGACCGAGTCTAGTTGCGATATTACGTAACCCTCCTCCGGACGGCGAAGTCGGGAGGAGGGTTAGACCGAGTCATGACAACAAACCAGCGCAAATGTATGGGTTTGAAGTGTACCTGCATTCAATTACATGAAGTAGTGCATGAAGTACCGAATGAATCTAAATAAAACCAACCCGTGTAAATTATTAATAATATTATTATAATACAAATGAAATAGTATAGAGGTCTTTATGGAACATTTACTAATATAGTAATAAAATAAGTTTGAAATGTGGCTACCTTGATCTTGTTTTTAAACTTGCCCCTAAAATAAAAAGGTGAAGCAAAGCAAAGTGTCTGAATCATTACTACCTCTGAACTGTGTGACCAAACCAAACCAAGAACACTGAAAATGACAGACGTGTCAACGACAACAGTCCACAAACATAAACTTTAATTACAACTTTACGTAACTCAATCATTAATGTCTAACAAAACAGCAGCAACAGTTGGTAACTAGTAAAAAGTATCTCACCTTCGTCAATTCCACGGATATACTGGCCATGTTGCCCCTGTTTGCTGTGTAGATTAAAACCATACCCCGAACCTCCTTTCGCAATCTTGCACAGCCTTGGCTGACTCGGTGCCACCGGCACTGGGGGTCCCTTCGAACCGCCACCAGACGAACTCTTTCTTTTACCACTTTTCGAACTCATTTTTCTCCTTCGGTTTTCACCAAGATGGCGACAATGTCAACAGCCGAACGGATCGGGTTGAGAAAGAGGGGTAACTTCTTAGCCCCGTGTCACACTTTTTGCGTGGGTTGTGGGGCGTTTACAGTAAATTTTGGGTGAGTTTTTGACGATAAATGACTAGTTAGTTACTCACTTTTGAGTTTACTGACCCGTGTCCATTAATAGGCGTACGCAAAATGTCGGCTGCAAAAACCGGCTCTTCCAGTTCCAGTGCAGTACAGAGTTTACATCACGTGACTAACCTCGGGGGCAAATTGACGGTTTTTAATCCTCCCGTCCCTTGAGCTCGAATCGACTCAGTGCCCAAAAACTTGCTTAGCACAGGAGGTATTGCTTAGCAGTAACAGGTAACTAGCCTAAATAACATTAAATTTGCATTGATGTGGCTTGTACCTGACTAAATTTTTGTTTCGCAAAAAAAATAAATCATGCGAAATGTTCAGCTTCTATTGGGCGGCTCAGAAGTCAGCTCAGGAAATCGCACCCTAAAAATACCTTCCTTCTCGGAAAGGTTGATGCTGTGTACATGGGGGATGGGACAGTCACTCAGTCTCTGGCCGGATGGTTGACACCAAATTCTGATAAAAGATAACCACAAAGGGAGAGAGTTTCCTTTACAAAACTTTTACTCTTTATTTCATGTATGTTCGAACCTGGCTGGCGAAATATATATAATATTTAATATATTTAATATAAAAAAAGAGGAAGTAATTATTTTCAATTATGTTTACCGTTCGGCCAGGGGACAAGAACGAAAGAAAGTATACATAATAACAAATGAAAAAAAATCCACCACAACACACAAACAAACACATAAACAAACAGACTAAAAAAAAATATATATATCCCAATACTCCATTAACTTCCAGGTATAACTATTATTATGAAAAATGTACCAATTCATTTTAATTGAGACCAAAATAATTCGATTAAAATGTGTTAATTAATATTATTTGGAAAAGGAATAATGCGTTGACTTCTTAGAAAATCAATTTTTGAAGCACACGTTTTATTTTATACAGTAATAAAACAAATTTAGGGACTTTTTATACTTTGATTTGGGGTAAAAGAAACCAACCTTTCATTGGGGCGTGGTGGGTACCGCTTTTGGTGCATGGCAGGGGTACAGCAACCCTTCTCCCAGGGTTGTATCCTACCCTATTGGAAACCTGTCTTTTGCGGTCGACCCCCGCCACTCCGGGGACGAGCCGGATCATGCTACAGAGGTCAACGGAGTTCAACTGTCTCCTTTTTAGACTGATACCCTGTAAATCGTCCATTCGTAAATCATACGTTTTCGTCTAGGGTCTCTTTGCACAAAAGGTTTACAAAATACGACCACCGAGAGAGTGCGCTCTTTGTGATTGCGCAAGTAAAGCAAGATGGCGACCCCCATGGATGTAAATTCGATGGTAACTGCAGTCGTTGTTGACATCAAGAATGCTCAGAATATGAGGTAAACTGAATTCCTTAAATAATATGATTATGAGTGAGTGAGTTACTATATCACTATCAATTTAGCTCACCCGTTTCAATACACAGTGGGTTGTTGTTTTGGGGGGGTTTTGCCTGTGTTGTTGTTGACTGTTTGTTTGTTGACATCATCTGTTCATCATCATCAAATAAATGTGTACACACATTGCTCCATGACAATTATCATATATGTTTTAATGTACACACACAGTCATCAATTGTATACACACCACAAGGTTCTACACGATCTGTGTTCACTTGTGTGTCTGAGACATTTTACAGGAGTAATTCATAGTTTCTCTCTAAAAATAAATACCATATTAATCCATTAACTTATTATGCGGATTGTCTTACCTTTGCAGGCGTATTTTAGAGATGGATGGTATCTGGGATTCTTCTCGGAGGCTTCAGAAATTTGTGAATGTCGTCGCTATCCCAGTGAGTCCATCAGCATCTCACTTCTTCACCATGGATGAAGGAGATTGTTTAGGTGAGGTTGGTTTATGCTTAGCCGTGGTAGGACGTCAGCGCTGTCTGCAACGGAGGAGTCCAACCTGGGCTAGATGCCCTGCCTTTCAGTCTGTCCTGTGTGACTCTGGTTCGAGGCCGCCGATCGAAGCCTTGCATGTTGAAAATAGTGGTCAGTCTCTACCCGATTGTTGTGGGATTTCCTATTTGGGGTTTTCCTCCCACATCTACATTAGCCTTGATCAAGGCGCTCCAGTCAGCCGTGACCTGGAAAATCTCATTCCCATTGCTGAATTCCGCCAGCGCACCCCCGCCCCCCCCCCCCATACATAACACAGTGCATATCACGCACCGGGCCAGTGCACACTACGCCAACAGCCTTGAATCAAGGCTACATCTACAACTGATAATTTCTCTTCATCACAGTCACCCATAGGATGTCGTTGATGTGGTCAAGGTCGGGGTTCGCATCAGTTAAATATTTGGGTGGGCCGTTGAAACAAAGTTTGCCATGTTCAGGCTCTCTAAGGCTGGCTTGAATGTCTTGATGTCGGGTGCAGAATGGATGTCAGGAAGCGCAGTGGTCGATTCGATTCAGGTATAGTCTTGGGCTAGAACAGTGAGGTTTGTTCCGCTATCATAGCGGAATGAACCTCATAGTTCTAGGAGTAGGTCTTAGCGTAAAGTGAATGATGATAAAATCTTTGTTTGTAGTGACGACTTCGGATGGAATGAGTTTTGATTGAAAACTTGTATGACATGTTTTTTCTTCTTTGCGTTTCAGAAACAAATGATGAAGTAAAAGCCTTGGAGATAAAAATTCCATTAGACAATATCCTCAAATCTGGAAGATACCACAATATACAATGTCATCTTGCCTTGATTTCCCTCCCGCTGGCAAAAAAACAGCTTGTGGTTTCTCCATATCAAACACTGGTGAAGCAATTGAGAAAGAGGTTTAACGAGTTAGCCGTTCCATTTCCAGAAGACTTAGAAAAAGAGATTCCGAATGTGTGGGAGAAACATGGAGATCTTATTTTATTGCCGCAGGTTTGTGACTTTTAAAGTTGGAGTTTAACCTTTATTGGTGGACCAATGTGCAGAAAGAAGTAATTTTCACTAAAATATTTTAATTGATTTCAAGACCTCGGCTTGGATCTCGAAATCAAGCTCACAACTTGTCCGACAAAAATATTTTTCTTACATTATTCTCTCTCAACTTCGTCGATCAAATGCGTTCAAATTTTCATAGGGTTTAAATGAATACGTTGAGATACGCCAAGTGAGAAGAATGGTCTTTGACAACTTCCAATAGTGTCCAGTGCATTAATATAAATGTGACCAGTGCCTTTAAAAAGTCTGGATTTAGTTTTGTGTCTCAACTATCTCATGTCTGATTTTTCCCTAGTCAAGTTTTCTTTCCACCACATGGCAGTGCTGCAATGACCTTTGGGACATAGTGGCATCTGTACTCGGAGGTCAAAGGGTCGCCAGGAAAGGTCGGGTCAACCCAGATGACTACAGGAGTCCAAGGGTTGACCTGTTGCTAGGCAACGATGGATGGGTAGAGCATAAAGACAATGGCATCAGGTAAATAGTCCAGTTTCAAAGAAGTATCGGACAAATTTCATTGCGCAGAAAAGAATAAAATTTGCTGGTAAGCACAGGCGTCTTTCATGAATAAGCAAGAAAATTAAGCGGCCAACTTGTGCGTCCAGCATGTAATTGCATTGTTATGTCATTAATTTTTATATCGAAAACAACAGAATGGTCAGTGTGCCTTTTCAGGTGCTTACAGATATGCAGTGCCATGAAATCGAAACTCGCAAAGTAAGCACAAATTTGGCTGTTAAGCAGCTCTATGAAACTGGGACCTGGGGTTACCAAACCAAGTGCTGACGTAATGGTCTACTAATTATTCTAGTTCTGTTTTTGTTTTACAGATATACCTATGACGTCAAACATTGCATGTTCTCCATTGGGAACATTACAGAAAAGATAAGAGTGGCTGGCTTTGACTGTACTGGAGAGACTGTAGTTGACCTTTATGCAGGTAGGTCAAAGGTCATAGGTATGGACTGGCATCTGGTATTCTTCTAGGGTTCAGAGTGGCAGACACTTGGAAATCTCGTTGTTGATATTTTTTCCATCGTTCTCAGCTGAAGGACCTTTATGAAATTGGGTGCTGCTAACTACTTCTCGTTTCATACAGGTATCGGATATTTCACATTGCCCTATTTGGTCCACGCTGGCACCTCGCTGGTTCATGCCTGTGAGTGGAACCCAGACGCTGTCGACGCTCTCAAAAAGAACCTGGTGCTAAACAACGTTCAGGGTAGATGCCAAGTACACGCTGGAGACAACAAACAAGTAAATATTGTCGTTTTTGTTTTACCCTTTACACATTGCTGTGTGATGAGAATTGTACACATGTACCAGACAAGAAATTCTTTGACTTGAGTCCGATTTCCATTTTTGGGGTCCTCAGATAGAGCTGCAAAATTGTTGGTAAATAAGACTGAAAAGTCTTTAAGGCCTGACTGAGCGGGTATAGTTCATCAAGCCCAAGCGTTGGTGTTGTCAGCAGCAGTGTTTAGCCTGAATCCCCGGTCAGGACACTTGTGCACTTGAGCACAACACAATACCAGAGAAAACCTGGCAGTCAGGTAGAGACTGAAAACCCAATCCACATAGTGCCCCCGGTGGAGTTTGAACCAGGGTCATAGAGATGGAAGACGAGGAAAGATACCGCTATGCCAAACCCGACAGCCATACATTGATTAAGATAAAGATGTGCATTTTTTCTTCTTCTAGGTTTGTCCAAAGGGTGTCGCTGATCGAGTGAATCTCGGACTCATCCCAAGCTCCAAGGACGGATGGCCGGTCGCCTGCGCCGCTCTCAAACCACAGACAGGAGGGATGCTGCATATCCATGGCAACGTGACATCACATTCACAGACCAAGAAAACAAACAGTGGACCTAATCCTCCACAACATGCTGTGGGGTCTCCCTCTGGTAAAAGAACAGCAACTGACAATGCATCACTCGAAGATGATGATAGTATGGAGACAAACTGTGAACCAATGGAAAGAACTAACCCTGCTGGATTGGGAACGGCTGATGAATCTCAGGTTTCTGAATGTAGCACAAATGTTGTGGAAGGAAGTGCAAACTCAAGACTAGGAGAATCTTGTACACTGTCATCAGACATAGCGAAAGACAACCAGAGATTAGAATTAAATTCGACCTTAACTGCAAAAACAAAAACAGATATCCAACATCAGAGTGTTGGAGCAGAGAGAAATTCTTTTAAGCGCACAACTGGTGGAGATGAAATGTCAAAACAACAAAATATTGAAAGAACCAAAATGTCACCAGAGATGTCCAAAACATCACCAGAGGGAACTGAAGCATCAGCAGAGAGAACCAAATCTTCACCAGTAAGATCCGCTGTAGAGGGATGTACAGAACTCACTGCAAAAGAAACCTGGAAGACTTGGGGGGAGGCTACTGCGAGGAAAGTACAAGGAATATTAGTCGTCGTTCACGGTGGGCAATGGACAACAGAGGTGACTCATATTGAACATGTGAAATCCTACGCGCCTCATGTAGACCATATTGTGGCTGATATAAGATGTATACCAAAGAATTAAAAGTTATGTTTTGTCTTGGCCATTATGGCCCAATATCTTAGAACAAGAATGAGCAGTCTCGTAGCTCGCTAGTCTCCGTAAATGGCCCTTAAATGTGAAATAAGCTTCCTGTACAAATTAGAAATGCCAGCTCACTTTGCGAACTTAGACGGTCGGCCATTTTCTGGAGTCAAAAAATTGGCTCCACTAGACAGCGTGCCGTTAGTTCACAACGTAAAAGGAAAATATTTGCAATGATCAATATATTCTACTTTTAAAACATCTTTCTACATCTTTCTAACCATATATGCATTTCATAACAAACGGTTTCAAACGCTTTTTATAGACCAACTCGAACGATCCAAGGCAACTTGTCCCTTAAAGCCATTGGACACTTTCGGAACAGAGTTTTTTTAAGTTTTTTTTTTTTTCAAGTTCACAGATTTACAAATAACTTACAGGGTTTACAGAAGGTAATGGTGAAAGACTTCTCTTGAAATATTATTACATGAAATGCTTTAGTTTTTGAGAAAACATTAAAACAATATCAATTCTCGATATTGAGAATTACGGATTTATTTTAAACACATGTCATGACACGGCGAATTGGCGGAAACATGGGTGTTTTTACCCGTTATTTTCTCCCGACTCCGAGGACCAAATGAGCCTAAATTTTCACAAGTTTTTTATTTATATATTAGTTGTGATGGCTTAAAAGCAGCGCTATGAAATTGGGCCCAAGATTGACCCAAATGACCTCTGCCCTCAAGTCTCTCCTAATAAATAACCACCTGATTTTTCATCAATATTATCGATTGTTTAATATTCCCTCTAACCTGTCTATGAATGGATAACACGGAATGAAATATTTTATACATTGATTAAAAGTTGATAGAATTAAATTATTGATTATTTTCAAATTAAGTGTGTTGATTGATTGCAATAGGGTTATTTAGAAATCAATATATTACATCGCCAATAACCAATCAATAACCAACAAGATATAAATCCAATAATATTTTCCCAAAATCAATCGATTTTGTTATATTCTGGGTGGGGTAAAAAAAAATTGTACAACTCATAAACTCTACAAGATTCAACAGAATACTAGGTTCCGTTAGCTTATAATTAAAAGTCGAGACGACTTCAGTCATATCATCTCATTTTCCCCAGGGCCCAATTTCATAGAGCTGCTCAGCACAAACATTTGCTTAGCATGAAATTTCTTCTCTTGATAAAAACAGGTTTACCAACCAAATTTCTACATGATTTTCAGCAAGAGCAAACAACAGCTGAATACGGGTTACAGGCAATATGCCAGAAATTGAATTTTGGTTGGTAATCCTGTTTTTATCAAGGAAGAAATTTCATGCTAAGCACTTTTTTGTGCTTAGTGGCTTTGTGAAATCGGGCCCAAGTTCGCGTCGATGCATAATGAGTTTCAGCAAAGATTTTGTTTTCGATCGAGCTCGTATAAGACAAACCTTTGTGCTTAGTGAAATAAAGCCAAGGTTGGTTGGTTTGTTTGTTTGTTTGATTGTTTAGATGATCTTTCCGTGAAGGGAACTCGGCACTATCCCACAGCGGGATCAAATGCCAAGCTTGCAACAACCAATCTCTCTCATACAAACATTGGTTTAACGTCTATGATTATGAATTGCACAAATCAAGAATAAGTGATTTAGTGAGTGAACGACAATACTTATTATAGTCATTGTGAAATCAGCGGTTAGCTTGGTAGGGTTCGAACACACAACCTTGTGATTGCAAGTCCTGCAGTCTAACCACTGAACCACAGTTAATAGTTTGGTAGGATTTGAACCCACAACCTTGTGATTGCAAGTCCTGCAGTCTAACCACTGAACTACAGTTAGCTTGGTAGGATTTGAACCCACAACCTTGTGATTGCAAGTCCTGCAGTCTAGCCATTGAACCACAGTTTGCTCGGTAGGATTTGAACCCACAACCTTGTGATTGCAAGTCCTGCAGTCTAACCACTGAACCACAGTTAGCTTGGTAGGATTCGAACCTATAACCTTTTGATTAAAAGTCCTGCAGTCTAACCACTGAACCACAGTAAGCTTGGTAGGATTCAAACCTATAATTTTGTGATTGCAAGTCCTGAAGTCTAACCCTTAATGGAACATGTTGCCCTGGATCGGACGAGTTGGTCTATAAAAAGCTTTTGTAACCGTTTGTTATAAAATGCATAGGGTTGGAAAAATTATTTAAAAGTAGAATACAATGACCCACACAAGTTTGCTTCGAAATTGCATGGTTTTTCTTTTACTTTGCGAACTAACACAGTCGGCCATTTATGGAAGTCAAAAACTTGGCTCCCATAAATGGCCGACCATGTTAGTCAACGAGGTAACCGTATAAGGAAAACCGTGCAATTTAGAGGCATGTTTATGTAGATCATTGTATCTACTTTTACAACATCTTTCTACCCATATGCATTTTATAACAAACGGTTACAAACGCTTTTCAAAGACCAACTCGACCGATCCAAGGCAACGTGTTCCTTTAAACCACATTTGAGATTGATTCATATGTGCCTAAATATCTAAGTTGGGATAAGGCACTATTTGTCATACTACAATGTACTTAAAACACAAACAGTGAAAGATCGGTCATATATATCTGATAAAAATGGAGAAGCATTATTGCTGAAAATGTATGCCTTGGTAAAAACAACAAAATTACTTGTAGAAATTGAAACTTTGCATGGTGGAAGTATTTCTACGAAAGATTTGCGGTAACACCATGTGGATATCTCTTTTTGAAAAGTGTTGGTTCTGAAAAGAACCAGTGTTTAAAGGCAGTGGACGCTATTGGTAATTGTCAAAGACTAGCCTTCACACTTGGTGTATCTCAACATATGCATAAAATAACAAACCTGTGAACATTTGAGCTCAATCGGTAATCGAAGTTGCGAGATAATAATGAAAAGAAAAAAAACAACATTGTCACACAAAGTTGTGTGCGTTTAGATGGTTGATTTCGAGACCTCAAGTTCTAAATCTGAGGTCTCAAAATCAAATTCGTGGAAAATTAGTTCTTTCTCGAAAACTGGCACTTCAGAAGGAGCCGTTTTCTCACAATGTTTTATACCATCAACCTGTCCCCATTAATCGACACCAAGAAAGGTTTTATGCTAATAATTAATTTGAGTAATTACCAATAGTGTCCACTTTCTTTAACAACTCAAAGTTTCTATCAGTATACTCTAACCGTCTTCAGGATCAAATAATGATCGAGATGTTGAGTCATTGACCACCGGTTCTTTTCAGAAACAACACTTCTTAAAAGAGGTTTTCACATGGTGTTACCGTAAACCTCTTTGAATTATTAACAAAAATACGTTTCTAGAGATTTTTATATGAGGATATTTACTTCTAAGCTAAAACGCAGAACTTGTTAACATAATAAAGATATGAAAAAAGGTCTTGGATCTACTTCTCTGGCACTAAGGACAAAAAGAAGTTATGATCTTTGATGTTCTCTGGCTTCGAGAATTCTGTTCTCAAAAGCTCCATGAGAGCTCGAATTTCAGCACTTCAACCATGTAGAGACCATAGCGGCCACAAGGTTCGACCTCCTTCTATTCACACAAAGAGGTCAAAGTAAAGGTCAAGTCCAAATATGAACTCTTCCAATGTAGCATGTTAACATAGTTTCCAAATTTCTGAACACAAAACTAAATTTTCATTCTCGGTAAAGTACTTTGTATTCGAGCCTAGTACTTGCATCATGTTTAAAATTGAATATTCACAATTCCAGGAACAAAAGACCTTTCAACTTGCCCTGAAGCAGTCATTCTCAATGACAGCTTCATTGGTGTTTGCTCCACTGTTTCTGCCACAAAGGCCTTGACAAAGAGGCTTAGGGCAGCATTACTATACACCTAACGCACTTTACGTATACTCGGCCCAATTTTATGGCTCTGCTTACCATCGAATTCTGCGCTTACGATCACCATTCTCTGCTTACTGTGCAAGCACTGACTGTCTGTGCTAGCTGTGTAAGCGTAGAATACCTAGTAATGTAGAGTATGCACATGCACAAGCAAAAATTTCCTGCTAACCCATAAAATACGCTTGACGTAAGCGCGGAATTCCCTGCTTCCATAAGCGCCCATTCTTTGCCTATGGTAAGCAGAGCCATAAATTTGGGCCCGGGTCTTTGGTTAAACTAACCCCTTCATTACAGAAAACGCTCTCTCAACCCCGACCCTAAACCTCACAAAACAATAAATTATCTCCTATAAAATATTGTTTATACACTTTTCTCATTAAGCCAATATTAGTTTAGTTTTAAACAGATAGTTAGTACTTGCTTAATTATTTAGATATTGAAAAAGAAAAAAACATACACCTATTCACAATTTCTTCAGGAATTTCAACATGTACATGAAAAGTCTGATCTGCTCCCGCAATTTTTTTTAATTTGTGCTTAAATTCAATTTTTTTTTTACAGTGAATGTTGTTAAGTTAAGTAAATTTGGAAGCTTTGAGTGGTGTAGGAAGCAGGATCTTAGACGCGTTTCAATGACCATGACCTATGACATGCTTGAGCTTAGGTCAACAGTAAAGCTTTTCTGCGTGTTTGGCTCAACCACGGTTGCGCAACTAAACCGGCCAACAGAGTTGTTAACTTGGTTTCAAGAAGGCAGATTCCACAAACTTAATGTCCAATTAATTTCTTTTTAAAATAAAAAAGCCTGAAGCACACAAATCTAATAATATTGATAAAATAACAAAGACTAAGCTCATTAGTTGAAAAATAAAATAAAGGCTGTATATGTTGCAAAGATTAATTCCCAAGCGATAAACTCTTTCTGGTAACCAGCCAGGGCCAAAAGTACAATCTGAGACTGGTATCCTGCTTATTTTTTATGAACAGAAACATTTTCAGCAATTATTTCCTGCTTAACCACAAAATCGGGCCCAGTTTATGTCAGATACTTGTTTCTGGTCAGGTTTGTCAAAACATGCCCCTGAGCAGCTTTACAGAGTACCAACCCTCAAATCTATTATTGGAAGAAGTGCTGGTTCTGAGAAGGAACCAGGGAAGAGATAAAAGCTGCCCTCGGGTCGACCCTGCGATGACACCAACAAAAATGACGCTTGACTTTAGCTAAGACCGTCGGGAACATATTGGTCGTCATTTGTTTACGACTCGAGTACAATTCCGATGAAATTAAGACGATCATGTCTTAATGTTTCAAACAGAGTACTCTGGTAATTATATAATACAGTCCTTCCATTTTACCTTTGAAACGTGGACCTATTAGTATTGGCACTCCTTTGATCATGCAACAGGATTACCAAGTACCAGGGGTGGATTAAAAAAAAAATTTAAGACTAGTCTCGAGTTAGGACGAGTAACTCGCCCTAGCTTAGGACTAGCCTTAAAGCCGGTTCATACTTCCTGCGAATGCGACACAAATTGTGACTTAAGCTGAAACCCACAACGCCCGTAAAGATGGCATCTAACAGAAACCATCTACTCCCTCTCGACCATATAACTAGTATTCAGAACCTCAGCCGACTTCAGACTCGTTTTCTCTGTGGCCTCGGGTGTCGTCGACATGGGCGGGGCAGGCATCGGTATTGCTTGATGTGGAGGCGTCACCTCCGGCAGATTAGAACCTTTAAGCTGCGCCGATTCGTCGGCGCCGGGCTGCAGCGTGATCGGAACCTCACTGTCCCTTAGCGCCGCCTCATCTTCATCTTCTTGAGCCCCTCGTAGAATCTCATCAATATCTTCTTCGCTGTATTCTTCTTCTTTTGGAGCGCACTTCCCGCAGCAGCAGCAGCAGCACAGGCAGCAGCAGAAGCAGAAACAGCAGCAGGACAAGAAGAAGCAGACACCGCAGCATACCTGTAATGATAAAAATGTAAATAGTGTCAGACATCTAATCTAACATGGCAAAGTTCTTAGGCTCGAGTCCCACCAGAGTTATATCCCTGAGTGAATTTTTATAGTAAAAATTATCGGCATTTATAGACGCTCTACTTAAAGGATTTGGGTACTTTTTCAAAATGTCCATAGATTTACATTAAACTTATAAACAGTGTTTGAAGATAATGATAGTGGAAAGCTTCCCTTCAAATATTACTTCCTGAGGTGCTGTAGTTTTTGAGAAATGAGTAAAAAAATGTCATGGAAATACGTTTGTAAATGATTACAGTAATTTTCGTCTCATGAGACTATGTTCATGACATTGTTTTACTCATTTCCCAAAAACTACAGCACCTCAGCACGTAACATTTTCAGGGAAGCTTTCTACCATCATTATCTTCAAACTGTGTAAGTTCAGTGTAAATCTGTGGACATTTTTGTTTTTGTCCTACAAAAGTTCCATAGACCCTTTAAAGGCAGTGGACACTATTGGTCATTACTCCAAAAAAATATTAGCATAAAAGCTTACTTGGTGACGAGTAACAGGGAGAGGTTGATAGTATAAAACATTGTGAGAAACTGCTCCCTCTGAAGTAAAGTAGTTTTTGAGAAAGAAGTAATTTTTGACGAATTTGATTTTGAGACCTCAAGTTTAGAATTTGAGGTCTCGAAATCAAGCATTTGAAGGCGCACAACTTTGTTTGACAAGTGTCCAGTGTCTTTAAAAAAAAACAAAAAAAAAACATACCCTGAAACATTTGCTGTTGACTAAGAAGTACAAATCAACGTTGTCCTCCCCGATCTGTTCTGCAATGTACAGACCCACCGATCCGTAGTCGTCGTATATCTGTCGTTTCTTCTCATCGCTGAGGACTTTGTTAGCTTTGTTGATCTCCTTAAACTGCAGTAAAAATAAACAAAGATGAACTATAAGTAAGGATTGTACCAGGGCCAAATTTCATGGCTCTGCTTACCGTAAGCACAGAATTGGCGCTTACAGAACCAAGGAATTCTGTGCTTACGGCAAGCATTTTTTACGGGTTAGCGGCGAATTCTGGCTTCTGCGCGTGCGTACTCCACGTAACTAGGCATTCTACGATAAGGCTAGCGCAGGAATTTGGCGCTTGCTCGTAAGCGGAGAATCGTGACCAAAAGCGCAAAATTCGGAGGTAAGCAGAGTTGTTAATTGGGCCCAGGCTTGTATGCTTTGTTTTTGAAAGAGCCCCAAGGATTTTTCTCCTTCGTACCGTAAAGGGCACCCCATGACGGAGTTGTAGATTTCTACTGATACATTTTAAGGGCACCAAGGCAAATGATCAGGGGGCATGGAGGCAAACACTTTGTTGCCTCCGTGACGTATCATCAGGCCTGTTGTACTGTACTCAATTGGGTCAAATCCGAGTCTAAAATATAGAACTTTTTTGTTGAAACACATTTAAACAAACTCTAAGTGAACAAACCTTTTCCTCTGCCGATGGATCATCTCTGTTTTTGTCCGGGTGATACTTTAACGCAAGCTGAAATACAAACGTAAACAAAACGTGTAAGATAGTTATCACATACACAGTCAACATTTTTTCACAAAGCTATATTACATAATGAGGTATGGGACTTAAGGCATTGCATGGTGAGGTATACATTTGACCACCCAGACACACGAACTCCTTGTTCGTTGCCTTACCTTTCTGTATGCTTTCTTTATAGCGTCTGTATCTGCACCCTTTTCTATTCCCAGGGTTACGTATAAAGACTCCCCTGATGTGCTGAAAAGACAAAATCAAAAGAAAACAGCGAAAATTAACGAGTGTTGGTGTCCGACAGTGTTGTACTCGCTTTCACAGCACTCAGTCACTAAACATTGATTGGATAATTTTCCCCCCGAAACATTCAAATCTAAGAAACGACTCACACAAAATTGTTTCTCAGATTTTCAAGGGCTGGTGTCCGTTCGCGGCTGGTATCTGTTCGCCAATGCTGCAGCTAGAGATGCGGTTGGTACTCGCTTTCACCTACATGTTTACATGAATTAGATCATTTTTCACCCCATAACATTTGAATCTAAGAAACGGCTCACACCTAATCAGTTCTCAAATTTCTGAGAGTTGGTGTCCGTTCGTGAATGCTGCAGCTAGAGATGCGGTTGGTGCTCGCTTTCACCTATACATGAATTGCATAATATTTTTCACCCCATAACATTTGAATCTAAGAAACGGTTTGCACATAATCGTTACTCATATTTCTCAAGGTTGTCTGTTCGTGAATGCTGCAGCTAGAGTTGTTGTCGGAGCTCCATTTTGCACCACTACACATAAATTGGGTGCGTTCGATTAGCTTCCCTGGGTCGACCCTGGGTGGTCACTCGGGTGAGCCCCTGACAAGAGACCCACTCCAGTGACTCCACAAGCAGTGGACTTGGGGGCGACCCGGGTGAGCCCCTGGACAGCCATTCGAACATTCCGGGGCAGACCGGGGTCGACCCAGGGAAGCTTATCGAACGCACCCATTGATTCAAAATACCACGTCAGCTCTTTTAGTCTTTGCTGTTTTCTCAGTCACAAAGTAAACACTCTCTTCAGCTGAAACTTTCGCAGGCGACTTTTGTTGCAGTTTTGACTAGAAATCTGCATTTCTTTGACGAAAAAAACCCCCAAAACAATGACCCTATTTTTAGTTGGAATATAATATCTTACCGAGAGAGCGACTTCATATTTAATTCACAGGTGGATGACTGAATAGCAGATGGTTCAAATGCATTAATAGCGACACTGTGATTAAATTCCCCTTTCAAATGACTTCCCAAAGGTTTGTGTTGAATATTGTAAATTATGCCTGCATTTCCACTCGCCCTATTCCTAAAACCATTGTTGCGTGAAGGGGTGAAATGGAAAAGGCTGGCAGACTAGTGAGGTTTGAGAACCAAGCTCTCTATATTCAGTAATTAGTCCGGGAGGTCGCAATAAAATATGGTAGAAATTACGATAAATATTTATCAGTTAACAATTATTTTGGGTTGAACAGGGAATCAGGGATGTTATCATAAATTTTAGTTGAAACAAATACACCGATGTGTGTTAGCACTGTATACTCAATACTTTCCCAAGTTCTTTTGAAAACTCGCTGCTAAAACATAGGATTTAAACTGCCGCCTGCTACCCTGCAATCTCAGTGGTCTAGTTGGTATGATAATAATAATAATAAAAATTAGCTAATTGAGGAAAATTTTAATATTGTAGTTTGAAATTGTAGTTTCCTGCTTAAAGGAACACGTTGCCTTGGATCGGTAGAGTTGGTCTTTGAAAAGCGTTTGAAACCATTTGTTATCAAATTCATATGGTTAGAAAGAAGTTTTAAAAGTAGAATACAATGATCCACACGCATTTGCCTCAAAATTGCGTGGTTTTCCTTTTACTTTGAGAACTAACACGGTCAGCCATCGACTCCCATAAATGGCCGACCATGTTTGTCAACAAGGTGAAAAGGAAAACAACGCAATTTCGAGTGATACTTTATGTGGATCATTATATTCGACTTTTAAAATATCTTTCTCATCATATGAATTTGATAACAAACGGTTACAAACGCTTTTCAAAGACCAACTCTACAAATCCTAGGCAACATGTTCCTTTAAACATGTATGGCGCATGGTGTACATTGTATAAGAAGCAGTACCCTACAGTTAGTGCAGGCTTCAATATAAACGTTATACGGCCCAGCGCTGTATAAAGACGAGACATGACGCTCACACACACTTTTTCAGGTCCCTTTCACTCTTCGTACATTCAAAACATCGTTGTGAGTACCATAACAAAAAAGGATTGTAATTTTTTTTTTTTTTTTTTTAATCATGAACACTACGTTCATGTTGTTGAAAAAAATCCTAACATTCTGCTGGAAAGGTTGATTTAAACAAAACAAAACGGTAAACTTTTACTGCTGCTCTTCCCGATTGCTACTTGTTGCTGGTATTTAGTTCAATGTGTGTCAGTTTTTTCTTAATGTGTCATATATAGGACAAGTACATAAGTGCTCTTAAGTAAGGGAATCAATGTGTGCAGTGGTGAAGAGGTTTTCAACTAGTGGTTTAATCCCAACGAGGCCTGGTTCTTGATAATTTACCTAGACGAAGTCGAGGTAAATTATAAAGAACCAGGCCTCGGCGGGTTTAAACCACTAGTTGAAAACCGATTCAACACACTTTGATTCCCATTCATAAATACCTTTTCGGTCAAAAACATCATCACTTGTTGGTCAAAAAGTAAAATAAATGCAAAAAATTATAATTGTTAAATGATTTCTTTCAAACCAACACCCCTCCAGCTATGAAATGGTAGAGCCCTCCGCTGCCCTCGCATAAACAACTCCTTATAAGGGAATGCTGAGGGCGTCCCGCGTATCGCGTGATGTGGCACAACTGTTTCAGCCGTTGCTCTCGACCAATAGGAATGAAGAAACTGTCTTATAAGAACAGGTGCAAGGTCGCGTGTCACGTCCATGAATTAACACTTTTTACCGGTCATTAACAAAAGGTTTATGCACACCCACGTGACGCGCTCTCCACCAATAGGAGTAGAGAAACTGTCTGGGGTATTTATGAACGTTTTTTTACACAATGGAACAATGTACCAAGGAATTAATTGTCAAACTTGGACCCCGCAAGGAGATTCTTTAAAAAGGGGAATAATAGAACAATATATGGAGCAGGACCCAACAAACTGGATCCATACGGTAGTGTGTCATACACTAACTATAAACTACACAATGCATGCAGTAGTGTTTGACCAACGTTAGAGGACACCTACCCTATTGTACCCTCTGGAATCTGTGTATTGAAGCAATCCCTATTGGTTTTGTACACAAACCCACATGTACATGTGCATGAGGTACCGTGCATGATGTGTGTCGGTGGAAACATGGTTGCCTCTTGAATTTCTAAGTTATGTAGTTTCATTTCTTTCATATCTTTTATGCAAACAGATTAAACGGTGTCCTTTTGTTTAAT
Organism: Asterias rubens; assembly: GCF_902459465.1. Classification (NCBI taxonomy): domain Eukaryota; kingdom Metazoa; phylum Echinodermata; class Asteroidea; order Forcipulatida; family Asteriidae; genus Asterias; species Asterias rubens. The sequence continues at coordinate 1,358,479 of NC_047075.1, forward strand.
CCTGACAACGGGAAAACAAGGAAGGTAGTGGTACATGTAGCACTTGAAATACTATCTAATAACATAAACTGCATTGAGCTTTTGAAGCATTAATTACATCTGATGAAGTGGTTGTTGCTAAGAAAGCTTCTGCAGTTTTTTATATTCAACGTACACAGGTTTTTTTTTTAACCATTCATTTGTTTTACTCCTATTGACCAATTCACCTGACGTCATCATCAGAAAAATCTTGAATGCGCCATACTGGTGGGCAATTTCACTGTGCGTTTTCATATATAACTCTATGCATAGAGTATGCTGTGCGTTATGCAGTGAAGTGCGCATTTTAGGCGACGCGGCATTAATACACGTAAACCTAACTTGCCCACCAACATGGTGAGCGTGGCATCATTCGCCACGTGTGACGCGCGTGTTAGGGGATCAATATGTGAATGTAGATTCATAAACAATGACAACTACATGTAACATGTGAACATTTCATTTTAAAGGGTGGTCCAATTTGACTTGTTATACCTCAGTAACAAACTGTGAAGTTTGATTGCTCGAGGATCAATCACGTGACGCGCAACAAAAACGCATGAAACATGGCTCGGCTGGTCGGGTAACATGAAAAGTGATGTACACCGGTGTACATCACCTTGATGCGTTCCCAGCATTGGTCGATTTCCAGCGCTGTGTACTAATTAAACGCGGGTTCGAGGGAATTGTTTCTTGTTCGTCTGCTTAAACAATGAATAGTTCGTCGTAATAATGTTTGACGATGACAACAGAACTTCGAGAAGAGGAATAACAGTTAAACAAAGGTATAACAAAACAATTAATGCACGCTGTGACTGGGGTCCATGGGTTTGATACCCCCTCGGGGGTGTACAAAACGCCATGGACCCCGTCACAGCGTGCAATTGTATAATGATCGCCAACATCCAGGGCGGTTACAAATGCCCAAGCAGGAAGAATAATCTGTAATCAGAGTTATAGGCCTAACTAATCTGAGAAGCTGTAATGCTCTCAGATTTAAATTATTGGGGATAAAAACTAATCTAATTTTTACATACCCGTGTAGGCTTCTAAACCAACAGTTTGTAGTGCCAATGATTGTATAACTTCCACTTTAAAGGCAGTGGACACTATTGGTAATTACTCAAAATAATTATTAGCATAAAACCTTACTTGGTGACGAGTAATAATCCTTTTTGAGGTATGGCGGCATAATACGCGCACGGCATGATACGCGCGCATCACACGCAGCGACTGATGCCACGCTCACCATGTTGGTGGTTATTAGATTTACGTGTAAATGCTGCGTCGCCTAAAATGCGCACTTCACTGAATAACATACGTTCTATTTCTATGGTCAATATGCACAAATTTACCACAACTTTACATTGTTGTAGCATTGTGTCCGCCATACCTCAAAAAGGCTTATGGGGAGAGATTGATGGTATAAAACATTGTGAAAAACGGCTCCCTCTCAAGTGCCATAGTTTTTTGAGAAAGACGTAATTTTCCAAGAATTTGATTTCAAGACCTCAGATTTAGAATTTGAGTTCTCGAAATCAAATCTAAACGCACACAACTTCGTGTGACAAGGGTTTTTCTTCTTTAATTATTTTCTCGCAACTTCGACGACCAAATAGGCTCAAATTTTCACAGGTTTGTTAGTTTGTGCATATGTTGAGATACAGCAAGTGAGAAGACTGGTCTTTGACAATTACCAATAGTGTCCAGTGCCTTTAAGTGCAGCACTGCCTTACTTGTTTTATCTATCAACTAATTGATGGATACTATGCCTTCATCATTGGCTACATGTATACAGTACATGTAGTAGTTCAAGATTCGTTCAATCTTGATAAGAACAAATTTAGTTTTCAAAACTTCAATGTTGACTTTTTAGATAATCCTTCCAAACAGGAATTGTTGGAATAACTGAGTGTACAGACCCCATACATTGACCGCCATCATTGATGAAACGTGCATGCATGAAAAGTGCTATTCACGGGACCCTTGCTTAATTTTAGCATGGTTGTAAAATGTAGCGATGCTTGACAAGATCTTGCAAGAGAATTTGGACAATAGAAACAATTATCCTTTCACACGATGTATGTTATTTGTACAATTTTACAACATGCTACATTTTAGCAAGGGACCCTTGCTAAATTGCTCTTGTGTGAAAGGGGCTAAAGACTATCTTGGCTGCAGTCACTGCAACATATCTGAATGGGTTCCAGCACTGCTAGCTATATAAGAGGGATGGAGCTTCCATTCTCTCTCAGGGCCCAGTTTTCATAGCGCTGCTTAGCGGCTGATTTTGTGCTTACTATACGATTTCCATTTCATACAATGGCTAAACCGTTAACGCTTAGCACACGAAAATGAATGGCGTTTATGCAGCAATGTAATCCACGATGAACACCGTGATGGCCGACTAATTCTCTTTCTTACCTGTGAAATACGCTTCAATGCTTTTAAGCAAATTGTCCTGCTAGTAAGCACAAAAATTTGCTAACCGTTAAGCTGCGCTATTAAATTGAACTTCAATCAATAACAAAAGATGTAGTACTAATCATTTCATAGCGCTGTTAACCGTAAGCACACAGCAAGGAATGCTAACCTTACATACAGTGCTTACTGCATAAAAATGATTGACGCAATAGTACAAATCCATGGTGAACGCGCAAGATGGCCGCCTAATTTTCTTCCTAACCTGTGAAATACACCTTAACATTTTTTTTCTGCTACAGTAAGCACAAAAATTTGCTTACCATTAAGCAGCTGAAATTGGACCCTGTTAATTAACACTGGCTGAAATCAATTGATAGAGCAGACTGTTACATAACACTGTCACACTGACAACACAATGTCTAATTGCATTCATTCATATAGGCCTAACTCATGGTACTGTCGGCTGCCATACCATTCGCCTCATTGAACCAAGAGGAAGGTCAGGTTTGGACGTACAGGTGTGGGATTGACGGATTTGTTTGTTTGCTGTTGTTGTTTTTGTATTTTAATTTTTTAGGGGGGGGAGGTTGGAGGATAGACGACGCAATTGGGAAAATTTCAGATAGCTACAGTCAGGTGTCATCTTTGTCGATCAGTGAACTATTATTAAGAGGGTGTATGGGCAAAGTGCTCCTAGAACTACATGTATGAGGTTCGTTCCGCTATCGTTCATCACCTGTTCAGGAAGACAGTGGAATGTACCCTTTAAAAGTTATAGTTCAATTCTTCAAAAAGGAGTATCTCTGACTAAATTTCTTTATAGACCCAGTAACTGGGGCGCTGTATTTTCTGTCACAATGTCAAAATTTCGAAAATGGAATACAGCGCCCAGTTACTGGGTCTAATTTCTTACCAAGTTATTAAATTAAATTTAAAATACAGTTGTAATTGAACACAAAAGACGTAAATTTTAATTTTTTTTTAACATTTCGACTCTACATTTAAAATAAAAAATTAATTACACCATCATATTATTAGCTTTTATAAAGTGACACATAACATAATGAGTAGTAAGTCATGTGATCATCATTCACATCCACCATTCACCAACCATGAAAAAATAACACTACAGATTTCGTCCAGCATGTCCAGCCACTACTTTGCACAGCAAAATATTTTGACTGAACATGTTTCAGTAACAATTGATACATTTTGTGTAGCATTTTACAAAAACGTTCACTAAAATTAACTACGAAAGCTTTTAAAATTTTACCTCATTGAGCGCTCTCGTCCCGGGCCGCCGTGCGGACCGCCAGGACCGCCAGGCGGGGGTGGCGGTGGATGGCTACGACTCGCCATTTTTTCTCCTCTTCGTAACTCGTTTCCGAACGACTAAACAATATATATCATTAAAAAAAAAACGCTACTAGCCTATTAAATAATGTCATACAATCATCAAAATCTACTTATCCGTGGTGAAATTTGACAAAAAATAGACATTTCGACACTGGGCTTTCCCCTGTGGTTGGTTTGGCTCCGCACTTTGCACGACACACGAGATTGTCAGTGAAGACAGTGGAATAGTCTGAACTTCCATATCCATCTCACCGGTGCCGTTCGGTTTACGCTGTGAACGTCTAGGTACCTGACTGGGTGTTATCCACAGTCGATTTATGAATGAGAAATTGTATTCGAAACCCACTGTGCTTCAGCGTTCGCAACGTATAGACTGATACGGGAGAGATACTGGATTAGTTTCCCACGAGATAAAAAGGTGTGAACAAAATGCTTTGATGGGTGCATGGGTGCAAACATTGCTCTATGGTGCAATTAAGTACAAATTTTTTTAATGAAGAAATGTAAGCTACTAATTGATTAGTAATTCAAAATTTTCTTACTTTCATATGCCTCTGTAGCAAAAATAATTATCATTTTAAACCATTAAAATGGCAATTTTAAAGGATCAATGGGATTTGTACCCAGCTCACGACACCATAGTGTTTGAGGGCGCTGTTTAGCTTTAAGGGAAAACGAGGGGCGGGAGTATTGTGGTAATACATAACGAGTAAGTAGTTTGAGCTAACTTATAACATAGAGTAAGGCTTACTCTATGCTTATAATAAGCGTCACTGACACAGAAAACACCACTTTAAATCTCGGGTGATTCTGAAGCAAACTTCTGAAGCTTTGATTCTGCCCCCGCCCCCCCCCCCCTGAGATTTTGTCCCACAATGGGTGCGTTCGTTTAGCTTCCCTGGGTCATCCCCGGTCTGCCCCGGTACGTGCGAATAGCTCTTGACGTCATTCTAGGGGCTCACCCAGGTCAGCCCCCAGTGTCCTGCTTGTGGAGTGGGTCACTTGGGGGCTGTCCGCAGGTAAACGACGTCACTACGAGAGCGGTGAGTGGTCGTTCGTTTAGCTCTTGGGTTCACCCGAGTGGGCAACGCGGGGTAGACCCAGGGAAGCTAAACGAACGCACCCAATATTGCGCATAATTATTGCCATTACGTCACTTCACATAATTATGCCGGCTACTTCTGTGGCTGACCCAATACACGGCTGACGTCACTACTCAGAAACTGGTACTTGAATAGACTTTTTTTTCTGGAGTAATATTATTGGTCTTATTTTGCAGATTTATTTCTGGAGTAACCTTGCCTGTATCGTGCAAGATATCAATACCAATATGAAGTGACGTGACTTTAATTTTGTATCGTTTGTATTTTGCCTCAGTTTGTATCGATGGAAAAAGTTTGTGAAGGCGTTACCTTGACAACGTATCCTGTTTACCAGTCTCTTGCCTTTGTCGATGGCTTACAGATTTGTCTTACTCGTGGGGAGTAGTATTATTTTTTGAAGGCTAAATTTGTGAAGATTATTTCTCATCGTCAATCCAGAGAGAATACCAAACACGTATCGTTCGTGGCTCTGATTGGTCTATAACGCCATTGCAGAAACTAGTTGCAATGTGATTGGTTAGACGGCAGTTTGTGTTCATGTTTATTCATGATTCATTGTTGGTGTTAGCCAATCAAAGTGTGCGCATTTCAGCAGGCTAAACCAGACGCGAGCTTGGTTGCGAAACATAAAATAGGAGATATCACAACTCGTCTGCGATGCAAACCGCTTGGGTCGACTTTGCCTCTCAGAGAAGAACATCATTCGAATCCATTGAGAGCTTTATCTGTTTTCGTACCGTGTAAGCTGTCGCCGAACTGTTCATCGGTACATCAAAATAGTTTGTTCACCCAGTTGTGTTTTTTTCCCATCGTCACCTTTTATGGAGAATGGATCTCCAATTATTACAAATTAACAACAGATTGTTGTAGATTTTTTAGACATTACGTACAAGTAAACGTCAAATTAAAACATAAATTAAAAAGATTTAGCTATCGGGAACGTCAGCCTGCTGGGAAACACTTCCGGTGAATCAACTTCAACTACTCACATTCACAACAGCTGTCATGGTTTAAAAGGACAACTAAAAATTGGTAAAATAAGTCACTCGTACTCTGGTGATGTGAGAAACGTTTTCTACACAACTTGCTCACTTAGCATCAATATGTATGTAAAGCTCCTCGTATGGCTCACTGTCTTGCTAGACAGCTGCTGTTTTGGAGTGGTTGCATCTGTGGACCAGCGATGTTATACATTTGCATATAACGACTCATCCTGCCCGGAGTCTTGGCATTACTGGGGAAACTCATGCTACAAGATCACTGAGATGATATTTAGTTGGGAAAATGCTAAAGACGAGTGTAGAAACCCGGGTGGTGTTCTGGCTACACCAAGCTCTGATCAAGAAAACGAGTTTATAACACAGTTATTAGCTGAGGGTATGGTATGGATCGACTGCAATGATAAAGACGTGGAGGGGATATGGGAGTGCAGAGAGGGCAACGCGGAGGTCGCTTACAGAAACTGGTATGATGGAGAACCGAATAATAATGGAGATGAAGATTGTGCGGTCGTGTCTATATGGAACAACAAGCGTCAATGGCATGATCTGAGTTGCACCCACAAATTACAGAGAGCTGTTTGCAAAATGGCGGGAAGACCAGTCCTTCACGTGTGAATTAATCACAAATTAGTGTAGAAACATGGGTAGTGTTCTGGCTGCCCCAAGCTTCGATGAGGAAATCAAGTTTGGGTCGACTTTGCCTCTCTGAGAAGAACATCATTCTTAGAGCTATATCTCGTCTCATATCATGTATTGCTATTCTCACCTTTGTGCTCATATTCACCGAATAGCGTTGTTCATTACACGGAAAACTATTTATACAGCATTATTTTTGTCCGTAACAGTCAAAAAAAGAAGGAGAACGGATCTCCTGTGGACAGGAGCTATGACCACGTGACTCATCTTTTGATCTTTCGCTCTCCTGATGGCTGGAACTTGAGGTTACAGGGTTTTTAGGCAACTGCCATACGAAATATCGTCTAACATTAGGATTATTCAAACTTGAACGAAGTTTGTTAGAGTCAAACCGAAATTGCTTTTGCTATTTGAATCGAAACTATTCACCAGAAGGGCGCCACCAAGATTGTCCCTGGAACGAAGAAAATCAGACAAAATTGTCTGCATATCAATCGTATTTTGATGAAATGAGTTCGAATTGAAGCAGCCACGAGGACCCATGCATGAGTTGACCTTTTGGTGACGAGTTTATTTGGAAGGAGACAAGACCCGTGCATATCACTTTGGGAGGTACTTTCTGATGTTCAGTCATAATAAGACAAGTTTATCATGACTTTTCCCATAAGAACAACGAATGTGTAGAATTGACTGTAAAGACCTGGGCCCAATTTCATGGTTCTGCTTACCGTAAGCACAGAATCGGGACTTACGGAAGCAGGGAATTATGTGCTTACGGCAAGCGTATTTCACGGGTTAGCGGCGAATTTGGGCTTCTGCGTGTGCGTACTCCATGCGTTACTAGGCGTTCTACTCTTACAAGGCTAGCGCAGAAATTCGGCGCTTGCACGTAAGCGGGGAATCGCGATCGTAAGCGCAGAATTCGGCGGTAAGCAGAGCCATGAAATTGGGCCATGAAGATCGGAGGGTTTGGAAGTGAAGATACCAATGAGGTTTGATATCTGAGGTTACACAATATAGGGCGCCAGCAAGAGCGGCCCTATAATAGAAGAGAGGCGGACGTCACAATGACGTGGTATTCACGGTATCATCAAACGAGCTCTTCGCTCTTCAATTAAATGTTACCTTGGCCGTTAAATTGATATCGAACCAGCTCTTTTATTGAGTGTACGCGTATGTGTGGGTGTTTCACTGTACACATGGAGGCCAACGTACAATATCTTGATTTATCTGGCCTTACTTTCAAGCGTGTGAACATTTTAATTAATTACCATGACACGACGAAAAGATCAAGTACGTGCATGCATGGAAAGTAGGCATTACCATGTTATCCGCCCCCAACCCTAGCTGTTATTTATTCTGATTGGTAGGTTTTAATGTGTGCTCATGTTTATTCATGAGTCGTTATTAGTCGAACCAATCAAAGTGTGCGCATTTTAACAGACGAGGTCAGGATCGAGCCATGGTTTTGCGAAACATAAAATAGGAGATATCACAACTCGTCTGCGATGCAAACCGTTTGGGTCGACTTTGCCTCTCAGAGAAGAACATCATTCGTATACATTGAGAGCTTTATCTGTTTTCGTATCGTGTAAGCTGTCGCTGAACTGTTCATCGGTACATCAAAATAGTTTGTTCACCCAGTTGTGTTTTTTTCCCATCGTCACCTTTTATGGAGAATGGATCTCCAATTATTACAAATTAACAACAGATTGTTGTAGATTTTTTAGACATTACGTACAAGTAAACGTCAAATTAAAACATAAATTAAAAAGATTTAGCTATCGGGAACGTCAGCCTGCTGGGAAACACTTCCGGTGTGTCAACTTCAACTACTCACATTCACACCAGCTGTCATGGTTTAAAAGGACAACTAAAAATTGGTAAAATAAGTCACTCGTACTCTGGTGATGTGAGAAACGTTTTCTACATAACTTGCTCACTTAGCATCAATATGTATGTAAAGCTCCTCGTATGGCTCACTGTCTTGCTAGACAGCTGCTGTTTTGGAGTGGTTGCATCTGTGGACCAGCGATGTTATACATTTGCATATAACGACTCATCCTGCCCGGAGTCTTGGCATTACTGGGGAAACTCATGCTACAAGATCACTGAGACGAGATTTAGTTGGGAAGATGCTAAAGACGAGTGTAGAAACCCGGGTGGTGTTCTGGCTACACCAAGCTCTGATCAAGAAAACGAGTTTATAACACAGTTATTAGCTGATGGTATGGTATGGATCGACTGCAATGATAAAGACGTGGAGGGGACATGGGAGTGCAGAGAGGGCAACGCGGAGGTCGCTTACAGAAACTGGTATGATGGAGAACCGAATAATGGCGCAGGAGGCGGAGATGAAGATTGTGCGGTCGTGTCTATATGGAACAACAAGCGTCAATGGCATGATCTGAGTTGCATCCACAGATTAGAGAGAGCTGTTTGCAAAATGGCAGGAAGACAAGTCCTTCACGTGTGAATTAATCACAAATTAGTGTACAAACATGGGTAGTGTTCTGGCTGCCCCAAGCTTCGATGAGGAAACCAAGTTAGTTTATTGTGACTTTGATTCCAAATGAGTAGGAAACATGGATCGACTGTATGTAACGATCCAGACATGGAGGGGGGGGGGGGGGGGGGGGGGGTGGGTGTTAGTGCAGAGAGGGTAACGTTGAGGGCGCTTACCGGAACTGTTTATTTATAAATCTAAATAGCCAAGGAGATGATGGTTGGCTGCAATGGCAATGTTGAAGACTAGGACCTCTCCATCGTCCGACCAGAGCCAGGGCATATTCATGTATATTTTCCGTGGAAGCGATCCCCGCCAAAAAGATTGGCATACGCAGTACGACGCCTTGAAACAAGACTAACAACACCGGGCCATATTCAGGGTTCTACATAAATGATTTCTTGCTTATGTCATAACCATGACAACGTCTTGAACAAAGACAAGCAAGACGTAGAATAATGCATGAGTTTCAACAAAAGAGCTCCCCACCCACACTTCGAATTAGCGTTACCTTGGCCGTTAAATTAATAATATAGAACCGGGTTCCTTTGTCTTGGGTGTGCGCATGTGTGTTAGTGTATGCTGTAAATTGGAAATGAGGGCAAACAATTTAGACTGTAATTTTTCCGGGCATGTTTCAATGAAGTATTTCACGCGTGCGAAAATTGAATTATTTATCAAACAGCGAGCCGATCAATGGCATCGTTACTGAGTGCAGTAGTTTTTGAGAAATGAGTAAAAGTAATAATTTTCGTCTCAGTTTTAGCATGTAAAAGCGTATTAACCAGTTATGCTATGGTTTTGGTATAATATCATAACTGGTTAAGGGGATTTTACATGCTAAAATAGTTTTGGTCTCATGTGACCAAAACTATTTTGTGACTTGTTTTACTCATTTCTCAAAAACTACACTACCTTAGTTAGTAATATTTGAAGGGAAGCTTTCCACTATCATTATCTTCAAACTCTGTAAGTTTAATGTAAATCTGTGGACATTTTGAAAAAGTATCCGAATCCTTTAAAAGACTTTAGGCCTGAAGCCTTTCTAGGCGTCTAAAAACACACACACATTTTGTGAAATTTTAGTTGTTATTCTGTAACTAGCAACTTCGACGACCAACTGAGTAAACATTTCCACAGTATGCAGCGCATATGTTGGGATACACCGAGTTTGAATACGCGTTGTCCAGTGCCTTTAAATTGATTATCTTTATTTGCTGTATTTAGAGATAGAAATGTTTAGGGGAAAGTATGCAGGGGTTTCCTTTAATTAATATTAATTGACATTAGAAAAAATTAATACTTACATTATTGTTTAAAGATAATATTTAATTATGTGATTTATTGAGACATAGTATTAAGAAGTTGCCTTCAACTAGTACCATGTTTGTTGTGTTTACATTGTCTCTGCTGCGCCTTGAACTAATACCTATACTATAAATTCTTGCACTGGTGTATATAGAAACATAGTTAAGTGTATGTGTTTTATTGACCGCGTGTTTGGTGCAGGGAAACAAAGGTCCGGACACAAGCGTGGACATGGGACGAGAATTTCTTGTTCGGGGCCACTTGCCGAACCATCCAGTCCCTGCACCCACGTGTTTATTAGCTTTAAGGTTTTTTTGCAGTAAATTACTAGAATCGTGGTTCCAATTTAAAAAGATATATAATAACAGCAAAGTCTTAATATTGAGCACAATTTGGTGACCTTTTGGTAGTATTTGTTCAGAAGAAATAAGCCGCCCTATATAATTATAGCCTTGATTTCAAGTCTGAGATCGTGGTTATCCCCCGGCTGCATCAGCCACGAAAAACGTCCCCATATAGATTAGCTTACACGCGCCCAACTCTTTGGCTTATGACGGAGGTTAATCTAACAAGAGGGCGCTATTTTAGGCAATAATGTATTGGCTATTGGGTAGACTAAAAGCCACGATCGCAGACTGGAACCAAGTCTACGCTTTATAGGGAACATTAGAAGCCTCTCGTTAACGCCTACCGGAAATTTTGTATAGCGATTATCTTTTTATTTTTATTTTGTTTTATACAATATTTTTTTAAATGAGCACAATAGCTTTCCAATGCATTTCTCCGGCCTCGATGCTTATACTGATTATTTGTTTATGCGTTAGTTATCGACAATGACTTCATCATGTTCAAATACAATAATTATCATTGTTGTTTGCAATGAGCCCTTGTTTGGTTTCATCATCAGTAGCGTCGACATTTTACAAGTCAACTGTAAAAGGGGAGAATTAATAATGATCAGGACTCACTTTCAGTACACTTCAAAAACAATAATAATAATTAAAAAAAAAAAAAAAAATTACAGTATATTGTGTACCAATTACAATCTAGTGTACCTAACTCCACTACCGGGGGAAATAATAATACAGTTGATCCAAAGATGTAACACAGCAAGTGAATGTAACTTTATTTGGCACATTATGAGATTTAAATAAATACAGAGGATGATATTAGTGTACAGTAATGGATGCTATCATTCGACTTTGTTGTTTCTGTTTTGCCTTTTTCGTCGATAAATGCCCTGTAGTGTATTTTATGTTTGTATACTGTTGCGGTTGAATAAATACAAATAATAGTTGATTCAAATTGAAACAGTCTCTTGCCGTGAAATAAAAAAACGTATGGCTGCTCTTTACCATTTGCCTTTTTGCGTGATGGAGGACGCCATAGAAGGGAGGTTTAGCTGCACCAATTTTGGCTTGTTGTATACTCACGTGTGACGTGTGCACATACGTACCCGACTTGCACAACAAAATATGGAGGTTTAGCTGCACGTTACGAGAGAAAAATACGTGATCATGGACGTCAACATTTTTGTGATGTTTCAAGGTAACTTCACCACTTTGAGCTTACTGCACGCTCACGTATGACGTCTGCACTTCGACGTACGTGACGTGAAATGTTCAACACATATTTCTGACGTTCACGTTCGCAAATTTTGCTCGCGTATAAACATGCAGCTAAACCTCCCTAGTATTGCACTGTTTGGTTTGCGTGTCTACAGAAAATTTACCCCTAACCTAATAAAGTTGTAATAGTGCTGTGTCTACCAGACCTCAAAGTGGTTTTATAAAACTTAACACGAACACTGTCAAGTGTCGACTTTAAGTTACTTGAGCTTAACATAAGCCTTTGTAAAAGCATTGCAAACCTGAACGCCATGACCAAGCCTTAAAAAAGCCTTGTCAAAACATGAAATGTATTTTCGTTTTTCGTACGGGATCATGCAAGCGAGTTTTTGATTCAAAAGTTCGAGTGAAATATCTGAGTACTGTTCGCTACAAAACCATTTTAACACAAACTATTCTAACCATCGGAGTTTTTCCTAAAAGTCCTTAAAACGGACATCACTATAACGACAATTCACATTTATTTTAAATTCCACAGTTACAAGTTACATTGAAGTCTAAGAAGAGCAACGAGTGTTGCAAGAAAACTGAGGACAACTGTTTTGATCTACGACAGTTCGTCGGTCCAGTTCTGTGGTAGTTCTAATGAATACTATCAATCCGAAGAGTACAAGTTGTTTCAGAGTCGATATGCCGAATATTGTTCAAGTTGGAGTCATTCATGCGGTCACTTTGTCCTTCAAAATGTCGGGCGATTTGTTATGGTAGTTACTAAACCTTGTAACTCCTAATTTCAAGCAGGAAAGTAAATTATCAGAAGATGAGTCGGACTGATGTAATCCATCCCCCCATAAACTCCTTGTAAACACCCGTTGGTGTCGTTTGAGCTGGGGGCGTTTTCCTCTAACACACCGAGATTTCAAATAACTGCATCAACTCGATGCTTCGATGTTCATATTGTCACACGTAAAGGACTGGTCTGCCACCCATTTTACAAGTAGCTCTCCATTGCAATATACTGCATATTCCATTGACGCTTAATTCCCCCCATTTAAAAAGGGTTGCACAATCTTCATCTCCCTTATAGTTATTCGGTTCTCCAGGATACCAGTTTCTGTAAGTGACCTCTACGTTGCCCTCTCTGCACTTCCATCTACCCTCCACCTCACCTCAATGTCATTACAATTGTCACACGTGAAGGACTGGTCTGACAGCCATTTTGCAAAGAGGTGGTATTGGCTTATCACATTTCACATCATGCCACTTTCCCTTACTTCCCCACCTCTTAGTCAGGGCCACACAATTTTCATCCGTATCGCTATTCGGTTCTCCATCATCCCAGTTTCTGTAAGCGATCTCTACATTGCCCTCTCTGCACTTCCATCTTCCCTCCACCTCCAGATCATTACAGTCAATCCATACCATACCATCAGTTGGAATCAGTTGCGCTATAAACTCGTGTTCTTGATTGGAGCTTGGTACACCAAGAACACCACCAAGCTTTCTACACTCGTCTCTAGCTTTGAACCAGGTAAATATCGTCTCAGTGACCCTGTAGCATGAGTTTCCCCAGTAATGCCAAGACTCCGGACAGGATGAGTCGTCACTCATAAATACAAAGCATTGCTGATCTTGAGATGCAACCACCCCAATGCAGCATCTGTATAGCAAGGCAGTGAACAATATGAAGCACACAATGTGCATGATGACGCTGATAGGCACGATGAAGAGTAAACGTCAGATGAACATTTGAACTGTTATTAAAACTGTTGAATCCAGAAGATTTTCCCCTGGTTGCATCCGTCGCATTATTATTTTTATTTACAGTTTTGACATTATAAGTTTTGTGAATTTCTGAAAATCAAGAAAGACTTGCTGTTAAGTTGTCTACATGCTGTGCACCGTTGCGTATTGGAGATCCGTTCTCCTTGAGAAGTTACGAAGGCAACATCAAACAGGGTGAACGAATTCTAAAACGAGTTGTGATTTATTGGTGTGGGGTCGAAATTCTCTGAATGTTTTCAATGTGCTGAACAATAAAAATGGTCAGCGGAGATGAACACCAAATGGCAGTTTACACGATATGCGATTACATATAACTTTCCACTAGTACAAATGATGTTCTTCTCAACGAGACAAAGTCGACCCAAACGGTTTGCATCGCAGACGAGTTGTGATATCTCCTATTTCTGTTTCGCAACCAAGCTCGCGTCTGGTTTAGCCTGCTGAAATGCGCACACTTTGATTGGCTAACACCAACAATGAATTATGAATAAACATGAACACAAACTGCCGTCTAACCAATCAGCTAGACCAATCAGCAGCAATTGCGGTGTTGTGACCAAAATAGTTAACCAATCATAATGTCGGTATGGGGTTAGTTAATTTGATCTAAAAATACTAAATTGCTTATGGAGCGTGCTACACTGCTTTCGAGCGAGGCCACCTTCAACACAGGGAGGGGAAATTGGTAAGAGAGTGGAACAATTAATTTTCAATATGCTACGGTCACTGATTACACCATTGTTATCAGGTAGTTGTGGACGCGTAGAAATAGTCAATTGCTTCACACTTGAGGGAGTTGATTGCCTATGCCTGGGTAAGGTTTAGATTAATTTTCGGTATCACTCTCAAATCTATTGTTTCCAATTGAGACGTGGTGCAATATTAATGTTGATGATGAGACCAAGGCTGCCTCAACACGTCTTTCTGTGACTATTAATAAAAGTCAATACCAAAGCCTACACCTGTATGGACTGTAAAGGGGTTAATCCTGTTTCAGCAGTATGAAGAGGTGGCAACGGCCTTTGAAAAAAAAAATGTAGCCCACGCCTTGAAGTGGCCTTCACGCCTTGTGTGTCTGATGGCGACTTGCATATTTAAAAAAAATCGTTTTAAGTTGTGGTACTTCCTCATGCTATTCAATGACGAGCAAACAATTAAACTGCAACAGCTAAACGTTAGTCGTGTTTGCTTTCGAATAAAATTAATACCGGCACAAAGGAAAATGTTATTATTCGTGTGCATGCTGTGATAAGATGAAAAAAATAATAATTATGTCAGACACTTTTGATCTCTCTTACTTAGGGTACCACAGCGCTTTACAATAAACAGTACAATATGCAAATTTGTCCTATAAGCAATCAACCATTGAACAAGACAATTTTGAGATGTTTCTTGAAAACTTTAAGTGACGCGGCTGATACGGGAGACGGTTCCAAAGGCGCTGGGCAGTGTTAAAATGCACGATCCCCAGCACCGTTGGAACTGCCCAGAGTGTACTGTCTGAACCAGAGCGAAGGCCGGGTCATCCGGGTTGGTAAACCTTGATGAGACTGGTGAGATATGAATAGGAGCGGTGTGGAGACATTTCAGTGGTGAGGATTTTGAAAACAGTTCGCTGATGGACTGTGAGCCAGTGGATTTGATGGAGGATCAGGAGTGATATGACGTAGCTGTATTAACCAAACTTGAAAATCACAAGGTTCACAAGGTTAAATTGTTACACTTGAAGGAATGGTCTGGCGGCCATTTTGCAAACAGCCTTATTATCCCGCTGGCAACTCACGTCAAACCACTGGCGTTTCATTTCCCACATCGTAGAAAGGACTACACATTGTTCATTTACTTTGTTGTTAGGTTGAGTAGGATCCCAGTTTCTGTAGGTGATCTCTACGTTACCCTCTCTGCACTTCCATATCCCCCGCACCTCTTGATCATTACAGTCGATCCATACATTGCTATCATCTGGTACCCAGTTCACGATTACTTCGTTTTCTTGATCAGAGCTCGGTACCGCCAGAACACCACCCAGGTTTCTGCACTCGTCTCTAGCATCTGACCAACTAAATCTCGTCTCAGTGATCTTGTAGCATGAGTTTCCCCAGTAATGCCAAGACTCCGGACAGGATGAGTTGTCACTCATGAAAGTAAAACATTGCTGGTGTCGAGATGCAATCACTCCAACACAACAGTTGCGTAGCAAGGCACTGACTAACAGGTACAACACAAAATATAACATCTTGACGCTGATTAGCACACAGTGCATGAAAGAAAAGTCTGAAACCGTGGTTGTAACAGTCCGGCCCCTTCAGTCCTGGTGGTTAAACTCAAGTGAATGTTATCCGAGACGCGAAAAACCGATTATTTGATAATAAAGTTCAAAGTCACAAGTCATACTTAGGAATTGTGCAGAAACTCGTAGTGCTTTATTCAGCAGCCATAACGTCAGAATGATCTTTCTGGCATCGCTCATCAGAAATATAAACGAGCAAAGAAAACCTGCCGAAACTGTTGTTTCTTCGACAACAGCGTAAGACTGCCAACCGGTTTGTGTCGCCCCACCAGCACAGAATGCAAGAGCTGTTTTAGACAACGAAGGAAAGTAGTACCAACAATTAAAATCTAAAAGTCAATCCCAAGGCAAGTTCAGATCAATGTATATTGATGTTTATTTCTGTAATTGTTGCCGCTGTTCTTAACAATTAAACGTGAAGGCTAAAACGTAGAGTTAAAGGCATTGGACACTATTGGTAGTTACTCAAGACAATTGTTAGCATAAAAACAAACTTGGCAAATTTGGTAAAGAGCAATTGGGAGTTTTTGATAGTATTGTAAAACATTGTGAAAAATGGCTCCCTCTGAAGAAACATAATATTTGAGAAAGAGGTAATGTCTCACTCATAATAATTAAGAGACTTGAGGCCTGAAGCCTTTATTGGGCAGCTGAAATCACACAAATTGTGCAACAAGGATGTTTTTACTTTCATTTTTCTCTTGCAACTTTGATGACCAATTGAGCCCAAATTTTCACAGATTTTTAAAATCATTTTGCATATGTTGGGATACTTCAAGTGAGAGAACTGGTCTTGAACCAGTACCAAAGGTGTACAGTTCCTTTAACGAACAGTAAATTAGTGAGAGATGTAACCTCTTTACAGTAATTTGCAAGGACTAGTCAATCATTGATTATTATTGCCGGTGAAACAATAGACAACACTGTTCTAGTGTAATCTTACCCTCGAGTATTGATTATTCTTGCAAACATACGAAGTCCGGTGAAACAAAATGAACAATTATCCTTGTGTAATTTCGCCCACTCAGAATTGTATAACCTCGTGATTACATGCTCATATTCTGCGAAACAATATTATTACTACACGAGGCAACTTCTACAGGCAGTTTGGAGGCAACCGTTATAATGCATTTTATAACAAACGGTTACAAACGCTTTTCAAAGACCAACTCGACCGATCCAAGGCAACGTGTCCCTTTAATGTTCACTGAACTAAAACAAGACAAGAGGTGTGATGAAATACAACCACCGTTGCACTAGTGTCTACTTAAAGGCAGTGGACACTGTTGGTAATTATTCAAAATAATTATTAGCATAAAATCTTTCTTGATGACGAGTAATGTGGAGAGGTTGATAGTAAAAAAGCACTGTGAGAAACGGCTCCCTCTGAAGTGCCATAGTTTCCGAGAAAGAAGTAATTTTCCACGCATTTGTTTTCGAGACCTCAAATTTAGAACTTGAGGTCTCGAAATCAACCAACTAAACGCACACAATCTCGTGTGAAAAGGGTGTTTTTTCTTTCATTATTATCTCGCAACTTCGACGACCGATTGAGCTCAAATTTTCACAGGTTTGTTATTTTATGCATATGTTGAGATACACCAACGGTGAAGGCTAGTCTTTGACAATTACTAATAGTGTCCACTACCGTTAACACAAGACAAGAGGTGTGATAAAAGCAACCACTGTTGCACTATTGTCTACTTAATTTGTTTGGTATGAGATAATCTAAAGCGAAGTATCATAGCTATTGAAATTTAGGTAACTGTTTTGGCTCTAGTTAAAATGTCATAGTCTCTGGGTACTGTCTACTAAACACCGTCCCAACAGAAATTTTAATGAGCATAGATTGTTTTCTTAAAATATCTATGAGACTAATGTCTCCTACACTGTAACTATAATGTGCAATACATGTTTACTTAAACATTGACACAAAGAAATGTAAAGAAAGCAACAACTGTTGCACTTGTGTCCACTGTGTTATTTTCTTTAACAATAATCGTGCCATTGCGCAGTACGTTAACTAGCTTGACCAAAAATAACTCAGTGATTTATTTTGTTACGAAACGGACTAAGACAGTTTCGGAGGAAATTTCAGCTGTTTCGTAAAACATTTTCGAGTTTTTAGTGTAATTAGCTTTCACGTACACATTACTTATCTTTGTGTAATTCAGGGTACTATAAGTTTGTCACGGTGCACGTACGTACACAGAGCAATATCACATGGTCAAACAAACTTCTGCTTAATTTGCAAGTTCCATCAATTCAATGAGCAGCTGTTTTCAAAGGCAGTGGACACTATTGGTAGTTACTCAAAATAATTATTTGGACTCCGTAAGCCTGTAGCAAGGGATTCTCCGATGATGCAAAAACTCCGAAATGTCATCTCGATTCCCCTAGAGGGATTGTTCAATACACTGTCATTTGCTTTGTTCAAGTTTGAATAATTTATGCAATCACCTCCCTGTACTTGGAATGTCTGGTGATTGGCATATAGTTACTAAGACTTTTTAACTTCTAAATTCAAACAGAAGCTATATCATAAGGATGAGTTGAACCAATTTGGTTTCAAATATTAAAGCGCCCATTGTTGTCGTTTAGAGCTAGGGGAGTTTTTCCATTTTAACACACCAATATTTCAACTGAGTACAAGGACTCGAAGCCTCGATGTTAACACTGTCACACGTGAAGGACTGGTCTGCCAGCCATTTCGCAAATGGCTCTGTACAATTGTCTGCAACTCACATCAAACCATTGATGCTCTCCCGATCACATAAATATGATTGCACAATCTTCATCTCCCTTGTTATTCGGTTCTCCACGATACCAGTTTCTGTAAGCGACCTCTACGTTGACCCTCTCGGCACTTCCATCTACCCTCAACCTCAATATCATTGCAATCAATCCATACTGCTGCGTCATCAAGCGGAACTAACTGCGCAATAAACTCGTTTTCTTGATCGGAGCTTGGTGCACCCAGAACACCACCCAGGTTTCTACACTCGTCTTTAGCATCTGACCAGGTAAATGCCGCCTCAGTGATCTTGTAGCATGAGTTTCCCCAGTAATGCCAAGACTCCGGACAGGATGAATCGTCATACATAAATGTATAGCATTGCTGATCTCGAGATGCAACCACTCCAAAACAAGAGGTATTTAGCAACACCGTTGAAAATATTAAGGTCAGAAAACACAACATAATGAGACAATGTTCACACAGTAATTTGAATTGTATCGGCCCTTGATACAAACAACGTTTTGTAAGCGATATCATCATTATTCTGTGTGCCTTATAGCATGGTTCTCTCTCATTGAGTTTCCATCAAGAGTCAAATCTTGCGTTTACTGACAAAATGCTGTACAGAGGTTTTCCCGTCGAGGAAACAGTTTGCCGTAGACGAACGCACGGCGTCAGTTTGCACGAAATGGGAAAAGGAACAGCTCTCCAGAGAGGCAAAGTCGACCCAAACGGTTTGCATCGCAGACGAGTTGTGATATCTCCTATATCTGTTTCGCAACCAAGCTCGATTCTGATCTCGACTGCTAAAATGCGCACACGTTGATTGGCTTACCCCAACAATGAATAATGAATAAACATGAGTACAAACTGCCGTCTAACCAATCACACGCAACTAGTTTCATGCAATGGCGTTATAGACCAATCAGAGCCACGAACGATACGTGTTTGGTATTCTCTCTGGATTGACAATGAGAAATAATCTTCACAAATTTAGCCTCAAAAAAATTATACGCTCCACGAGTAAGACAAATCTGTAATCCACCGACAAAGGCCAGAGACTGGTAAACAGGATATGTTGTCAAGGTAACGCCTTCACCAACTCTTTCCATCAAAACTGAAGCTAATTAAAGTCACGTCACTTCATATTGGTATTAATATCTGCAAGATACAGCCAAGTTTACTCCAGAAATAAATCTGCAAAATCAGACCAAGATTTACTCCAGAAATAAGTCTATTTAAGTACCAATTTCTGAGTAGTGACGTCAGCCGTGTATTTGGGTCAGCCACAGAAGTTGCCGGCATAATTATGTGAAGTGACGTAATGGCAATATGCGAAGTAATGAATTGGTTTTTATTATATAGCCGGAGATGCCGAACCCGGGAATGGATAGGGCCAAATCGCGTGTTATCTCCATCTCGATTCCCCCGAACTGATGAGACAATATTCTGTTTGCTTTAAGGAACTATTTTAGGTATTTCTTGAATTGTTCACGCTTCGATTGGGTGCCTCGGTAGGGTGGCATCAGTCAAACAGGAAACATGGTAAAAAGAGGCATTGAATTCGCGGCGTTGCCGGCAAGACAAGCAATGTGAACTAGATAATAATAATATAATATCGAAGTTTTTTTTTTAAATAGCGCACGTATCTACCAAACAAGGTACTCAAGGCGCTGAGTATAATACAAACTTTCAGAAAGATAGGTTATTGCAGTGATAAATTTTGAGACCCAATTATTTAGCACCTTATCATGGTTTACAAGGTGCTACGGCGCATAAAGCAGCCGTAACTTCAACTGACCCCAAAATATCACACGATGAGTTGGTCCAATGGTTGTAAACACTCCAAATCTTCAAGTCAAGCTTTTTAACCTGCATCCTAGTTTTGCTTGATTTTGTCAACTTCATTTTTGTTAAAAAAACTACAAGGGGTTAAACTTGTTCTTTTGACTGATTTGGGAGAATTTTATTTTTCGGCCAATTTTTAAAAATGGGCCTTTTTGAGCCAGGTTTTTTTGTTAAAAAAACTACAAGGGGTTAAACTTGTTCTTTTGACTGATTTGGGAGAATTTTATTTTTCGGCCAATTTTAAAAAATGGGCATTTTTGAGCCAGGATTTTTTGTTAAAAAAACTACAAGGGGTTAAACTTGTTCTTTTGACTGATTTGGGAGAATTTTATTTTTCGTCCAATTTTTAAAAATGGGCCTTTTTGAGCCAGGATTTTTCGTTAAAAAAACTACAAGGGGTTAAACTTGTTCTTTTGACTGATTTGGGAGAATTTTATTTTTCGTCCAATTTTTAAAAAAGGGCCCTTTTGAGCCAGCATTATTTGTTAAAAAAACTACAAGGGGTTAAACTTGTTCTTTTGACTGATTTGGGAGAATTTTATTTTTCGGCCAATTTTTAAAAATGGGCCTTTTTGAGCCAGGATTTTTTGTTAAAAAAACTACAAGGGGTTAAACTTGTTCTTTTGACTGATTTGGGAGAATTTTATTTTTCGTCCAATTTTTAAAAATGGGCCTTTTTGAGCCAGGATTTTTCGTTAAAAAAACTACAAGGGGTTAAACTTGTTCTTTTGACTGATTTGGGAGAATTTTATTTTTCGGCCAATTTTTAAAAAAGGGCCCTTTTGAGCCAGCATTATTTGTTAAAAAAGATACAAGGGGTTAAACTTGTTCTTTTGACTGATTTGGGAGAATTTTATTTTTCGTCCAATTTTTAAAAAAGGGCCCTTTTGAGCCAGCATTATTTGTTAAAAAAACTACAAGGGGTTAAACTTGTTCTTTTGACTGATTTGGGAGAATTTTATTTTTCGTCCAATTTTTAAAAATGGGCCTTTTTGAGCCACGATTTTTCGTTAAAAAAACTACAAGGGGTTAAACTTGTTCTTTTGACTGATTTGGGAGAATTTTATTTTTCGGCCAATTTTTAAAAAAGGGCCTTTTTGAGCCAGGATTTTTTGTTAAAAAAACTACAAGGGGTTAAACTTGTTCTTTTGACTGATTTGGGAGAATTTTATTTTTCGTCCAATTTTTAAAAATGGGCCTTTTTGAGCCAGCATTATTTGTTAAAAAAACTACAAGGGGTTAAACTTGTTCTTTTGACTGATTTGGGAGAATTTTATTTTTCGGCCAATTTTTAAAAATGGGCCTTTTTGAGCCAGGATTTTTTGTTAAAAAAACTACAAGGGGTTAAACTTGTTCTTTTGACTGATTTGGGAGAATTTTATTTTTCGGCCAATTTTTAAAAATGGGCCTTTTTGAGCCAGGATTTTTTGTTAAAAAAACTACAAGGGGTTAAACTTGTTCTTTTGACTGATTTGGGAGAATTTTATTTTTCGGCCAATTTTTAAAAATGGGCCTTTTTGAGCCAGGATTTTTTGTTAAAAAAACTACAAGGGGTTAAACTTGTTCTTTTGACTGATTTGGGAGAATTTTATTTTTCGGCCAATTTTTAAAAATGGGCCTTTTTGAGCCAGGATTTTTTGTTAAAAAAACTACAAGGGGTTAAACTTGTTCTTTTGACTGATTTGGGAGAATTTTATTTTTCGGCCAATTTTTAAAAATGGGCATTTTTGAGCCAGGATTTTTTGTTAAAAAAACTACAAGGGGTTAAACTTGTTCTTTTGACTGATTTGGGAGAATTTTATTTTTCGGCCAATTTTCAAAAATGGGCCTTTTTGAGCCAGGAGTTTTCGTTAAACAAACTACGAGGGGTTAAACTTGTTCTTTTGACTGATTTGGGAGAATTTTATTTTTCGGCCAATTTTAAAAAAATGGCCCTTTTGAGCCAGCATTATTTGTTAAAAAAACTACAAGGGGTTAAACTTGTTCTTTTGACTGATTTGGGAGAATTTTATTTTTCGTCCAATTTTTAAAAAAGGGCATTTTTGAGCCAGGATTTTTTGTTAAAAAAACTACAAGGGGTTTAAACTTGTTCTTTTGACTGATTTGGGAGAATTTTATTTTTCGGCCAATTTTTAAAAATGGGCCTTTTTGAGCCAGGATTTTTTGTTAAAAAACTACAAGGGGTTAAACTTGTTCTTTTGACTGATTTGGGAGAATTTTATTTTTCGGCCAATTTTTAAAAAAGGGCCTTTTTGAGCCAGGATTTTTTGTTAAAAAAACTACAAGGGGTTAAACTTGTTCTTTTGACTGATTTGGGAGAATTTTATTTTTCGGCCAATTTTTAAAAATGGGCCTTTTTGAGCCAGGATTTTTTGTTAAAAAAACTACAAGGGGTTAAACTTGTTCTTTTGACTGATTTGGGAGAATTTTATTTTTCGGCCAATTTTTAAAAATGGGCCTTTTTGAGCCACGATTTTTCGTTAAAAAAACTACAAGGGGTTAAACTTGTTCTTTTGACTGATTTGGGAGAATTTTATTTTTCGGCCAATTTTTAAAAATGGGCATTTTTGAGCCAGGATTTTTTGTTAAAAAAACTACAAGGGGTTAAACTTGTTCTTTTGACTGATTTGGGAGAATTTTATTTTTCGGCCAATTTTTAAAAATGGGCCTTTTTGAGCCAGGATTTTTTGTTAAAAAAACTACAAGGGGTTAAACTTGTTCTTTTGACTGATTTGGGAGAATTTTATTTTTCGGCCAATTTTTAAAAATGGGCCATTTTGAGCCAGGATTTTTCGTTAAAAAAACTACAAGGGGTTAAACTTGTTCTTTTGACTGATTTGGGAGAATTTTATTTTTCGGCCAATTTTTAAAAAATGGGCCTTTTTGAGCCAGGATTATTTGTTAAAAAAACTACAAGGGGTTAAACTTGTTCTTTTGACTGATTTGGGAGAATTTTATTTTTCGTCCAATTTTTAAAAATGGGCCTTTTGAGCCAGGATTTTTCGTTAAAAAAACTACAAGGGGTTAAACTTGTTCCTTTGACTGATTTGGGAGAATGTTATTTTTCGGCCAATTTTTAAAAAAGGGCCTTTTTGAGCCAGGATTTTTTGTTAAAAAAACTACAAGGGGTTTAAACTTGTTCTTTTGACTGATTTGGGAGAATTTTATTTTTCGGCCAATTTTTAAAAAGGGCCTTTTTGAGCCAGGATTTTTTGTTAAAAAAACTACAAGGGGTTAAACTTGTTCTTTTGACTGATTTGGGAGAATTTTATTTTTCGGCCAATTTTTAAAAATGGGCCTTTTTGAGCCAGGATTTTTTGTTAAAAAAACTACAAGGGGTTAAACTTGTTCTTTTGACTGATTTGGGAGAATTTTATTTTTCGGCCAATTTTTAAAAATGGGCCTTTTTGAGCCAGGATTTTTTGTTAAAAAAACTACAAGGGGTTAAACTTGTTCTTTTGACTGATTTGGGAGAATTTTATTTTTCGGCCAATTTTTAAAAATGGGCCTTTTTGAGCCAGGATTTTTCGTTAAAAAAACTACAAGGGGTTAAACTTGTTCTTTTGACTGATTTGGGAGAATTTTATTTTTCGGCCAATTTTTAAAAATGGGCCTTTTTGAGCCAGGATTTTTTGTTAAAAAAACTACAAGGGGTTAAACTTGTTCTTTTGACTGATTTGGGAGAATTTTATTTTTCGGCCAATTTTTAAAAATGGGCATTTTTGAGCCAGGATTTTTTGTTAAAAAAACTACAAGGGGTTAAACTTGTTCTTTTGACTGATTTGGGAGAATTTTATTTTTCGTCCAATTTTTAAAAATGGGCCTTTTTGAGCCAGGATTTTTCGTTAAAAAACTGCAAGGGGTTAAACTTGTTCTTTTGATTCGGGAGAATTTTATTTTTCGGCCAATTTTTAAAAATGGGCCTTTTTGAGCCAGGATTTTTTGTTAAAAAACTACAAGGGGTTAAACTTGTTCTTTTGACTGATTTGGGAGAATTTTATTTTTCGGCCAATTTTTAAAAATGGGCATTTTTGAGCCAGGATTTTTTGTTAAAAAAACTACAAGGGGTTAAACTTGTTCTTTTGACTGATTTGGGAGAATTTTATTTTTCGGCCAATTTTCAAAAATGGGCATTTTTGAGCCAGGATTTCTTGTTGAAAAAACTACAAGGGGTTAAACTTGTTCTTTTGACTGATTTGGGAGAATTTTATTTTTCGGCCAATTTTTAAAAATGGGCCATTTTGAGCCAGGATTTTTCGTTAAAAAACTGCAAGGGGTTAAACTTGTTCTTTTGATTTGGGAGAATTTTATTTTTCGGCCAATTTTCAAAAATGGGCCTTTTTGAGCCAGGAGTTTTCGTTAAACAAACTACAAGGGGTTAAACTTGTTCTTTTGACTGATTTGGGAGAATTTTATTTTTCGGCCAATTTTTAAAAATGGGCATTTTTGAGCCAGGATTTTTTGTTAAAAAAAGTACAAGGGGTTAAACTTGTTCTTTTGACTGATTTGGGAGAATTTTGTTTTTCGGCCAATTTTTAAAAATTGGCATTTTTGTGCCAGGATTTTTTGTTAAAAAAACTACAAGGGGTTAAACTTGTTCTTTTGACTGATTTGGGAGAATTTTATTTTTCGTCCAATTTTTAAAAATGGGCCTTTTTGAGCCAGGATTTTTCGTTAAAAAAACTACAAGGGGTTAAACTTGTTCTTTTGACTGATTTGGGAGAATTTTATTTTTCGGCCAATTTTTAAAAAAGGGCCCTTTTGAGCCAGGATTTTTTGTTAAAAAAACTACAAGGGGTTAAACTTGTTCTTTTGACTGATTTGGGAGAATTTTATTTTTCGGCCAATTTTAAAAATGGGCCTTTTTGAGCCAGGATTTTTTGTTAAAAAAACTACAAGGGGTTAAACTTGTTCTATTGACTGATTTGGGAGAATTTCATTTTTCGGCCAATTTTAAAAATGGGCATTTTTGAGCCAGGATTTTTTGTTAAAAAAACTACAAGGGGTTAAACTTGTTCTTTTGACTGATTTGGGAGAATTTTATTTTTCGGCCAATTTTTAAAAATGGGCCTTTTTGAGCCAGGATTTTTTGTTAAAAAAACTACAAGGGGTTAAACTTGTTCTTTTGACTGATTTGGGAGAATTTTATTTTTCGGCCAATTTTTAAAAATGGGCATTTTTGAGCCAGGATTTTTTGTTAAAAAAACTACAAGGGGTTAAACTTGTTCTTTTGACTGATTTGGGAGAATTTTATTTTTCGGCCAATTTTTAAAAAAGGGCCTTTTTGAGCCAGGATTTTTTGTTAAAAAAACTACAAGGGGTTAAACTTGTTCTTTTGACTGATTTGGGAGAATTTTATTTTTCGGCCAATTTTTAAAAATGGGCCTTTTTGAGCCAGGATTTTTTGTTAAAAAAACTACAAGGGGTTAAACTTGTTCTATTGACTGATTTGGGAGAATTTCATTTTTCGGCCAATTTTTAAAAATGGGCATTTTTGAGCCAGGATTTTTTGTTAAAAAAACTACAAGGGGTTAAACTTGTTCTTTTGACTGATTTGGGAGAATTTTA
The DNA here is from genome assembly GCF_902459465.1 of Asterias rubens. Classification (NCBI taxonomy): domain Eukaryota; kingdom Metazoa; phylum Echinodermata; class Asteroidea; order Forcipulatida; family Asteriidae; genus Asterias; species Asterias rubens. Next base: position 1,384,627 of record NC_047075.1, read on the forward strand.
TTTTTCGGCCAATTTTTAAAAATGGGCCTTTTTGAGCCAGGATTTTTTGTTAAAAAAACTACAAGGGGTTAAACTTGTTCTTTTGACTGATTTGGGAGAATTTTATTTTTCGCCCAATTTTTAAAAATGGGCATTTTTGAGCCAGGATTTTTTGTTAAAAAAACTACAAGGGGTTAAACTTGTTCTTTTGACTGATTTGGGAGAATTTTATTTTTCGGCCAATTTTTAAAAAAGGGCCTTTTTGAGCCAGGATTTTTTGTTAAAAAAACTACAAGGGGTTAAACTTGTTCTTTTGACTGATTTGGGAGAATTTTATTTTTCGGACAATTTTTAAAAATGGGCATTTTTGAGCCAGGATTTTTTGTTAAAAAAACTACAAGGGGTTAAACTTGTTCTTTTGACTGATTTGGGAGAATTTTATTTTTCGGCCAATTTTTAAAAATGGGCATTTTTGAGCCAGGATTTTTTGTTAAAAAAACTACAAGGGGTTAAACTTGTTCTTTTGACTGATTTGGGAGAATTTTTTTTTTCGTCCAATTTTTAAAAATGGGCCTTTTTGAGCCAGGATTTTTCGTTAAAAAAACTACAAGGGGTTAAACTTGTTCTTTTGACTGATTTGGGAGAATTTTATTTTTCGGCCAATTTTTAAAAAAGGGCCTTTTTGAGCCAGGATTTTTTGTTAAAAAAACTACAAGGGGTTAAACTTGTTCTTTTGACTGATTTGGGAGAATTTTATTTTTCGGCCAATTTTTAAAAATGGGCCTTTTTGAGCCAGGATTTTTTGTTAAAAAAACTACAAGGGGTTAAACTTGTTCTTTTGACTGATTTGGGAGAATTTTATTTTTCGGCCAATTTTTAAAAATGGGCCTTTTTGAGCCAGGATTTGTTGTTGAAAAAACTACAAGGGGTTAAACTTGTTCTTTTGACTGATTTGGGAGAATTTTATTTTTCGGCCAATTTTTAAAAAAGGGCCCTTTTGAGCCAGCATTATTTGTTAAAAAAACTACAAGGGGTTAAACTTGGTCTTTTGACTGATTTGGGAGAATTTTATTTTTCGTCCAATTTTTAAAAATGGGCCATTTTGAGCCAGGATTTTTCGTTAAAAAACTGCAAGGGGTTAAACTTGTTCTTTTGATTTGGGAGAATTTTATTTTCCGGCCAATTTTCAAAAATGGACCTTTTTGAGCCAGGAGTTTTCGTTAAACTAACTACAAGGGGTTAAACTTGTTCTTTTGACTGATTTGGGAGAATTTTATTTTTCGGCCAATTTTTAAAAATGGGCCTTTTTGAGCCAGGATTTTTCGTTAAAAAAACTACAAGGGGTTAAACTTGTTCTTTTGACCGATTTGGGAGAATTTCATTTTTCGGCCAATTTTTAAAAATGGGCCTTTTTGAGCCAGGATTTGTTGTTAAAAAAACTGCAAGGGGTTAAACTTGTTCTTTTGACTGATTTGGGAGAAGAAAAACATTTCGGCCAAATTTTAAAAATGGGCCTTTTTGAGCCAGGACTGTTTTGTGAAAAAAAAAACCTGCAAGGGGTTAAACTTGTTCTTTTGACTGATTTGGGACAATTTTATTGCTCATACCGAATCAAAACAAATTGACTTGTAATAAAACAGATCAACACAAACAGATCCTCACTCGAGAACACAGCTCCATTTAATAGATGGTAAATTTGCATGAGGAATAAAGAATATTATTTGCTAAGCACAACAATTTGCTTAGCATGAAGTTTCTTCCTTGATCAAAACACGGTAACCAGATTTTCATTTGTTGCATATTGCTTGTTACATGTACTGGTATTCGGATGGTGTGTTCATGTCCTGAACATCATGTGGAAGTTTGGTTGGTAATCCTGTTTTTATCGACTCGGCGGCAGAAATTTCATGCTAAGCAAATTGTTATACTTAGCAGCTCTATATTATTGGGCCCTGCACTTTCCCGGTTCCTGTGAAAACAAATGTATATATCAACAGGCTTTTACATCGGCCTTTACAGCCTCGTTTATTTCAGGACATTAATTTCAGAATAATTGTTTCGGAATTATTATTTCAGAATATTTCAGAGTTTATAAGACCAAGTTAAACACACAGGTTTTGAGATGTGTAGTACAGGTTTAGACAAACAAATATGTAGGGATTAAAATGGACTTAGTCAGACGGGCCACGTGGGCTGTCTGACATTTAAAAAACTTTACTTCAAATATACCTAGATATAATTAACCAATCATTTATAATTAACCAATCATTCATCAAACATACACGGTAACCTTAAGAGAAAACTTTTGTTAAATGCATTTACATTTGACACAGAAAAGAAACGGAAAACACAATTGCTTAGTCATTTAAATATCATAGATATACAAATGTCTCTTTTTTTCTTTCTCAAGAATTATGAGTAAAATACTGTTATAAAAGTAATAGTAGTCCCCTTGGAAATGTGGCTTTAGAGTGGTCAACAGCTACAGGGCACTTTTATAGCAAAATAATTCATTTGAAATTATTGAAACAAATTCCCAAATCCTCAAAAATCAAAACTCACCAATAATAAAGATTTTCTTGATTACTGTTGATAATTTGCATTTACATACCTTTAAGTTTAAGGGTTTTTTTTATAGTTTTTTTTGTTGTCTTATATTGTTTATGTTTATTTTCCAAAGTTTTACCTTGAAAGAAAATGAAAATGCGATTAATAAAAAACTGAACGATTTAACGTAAACAAAACCTTTACTTAAACAAGTGTTTATAGAGGAAATTCTTAAACTATTCTACACCAAAATGTTGCATACTTTACTTGTTTATACTTCTTCAGCTTTGGGCCCAGTTTGACAAAGCTGTTGTGAGTTTTCAGCGAAAACAAAAGAAAGTTTGCGAGAGTGAGTGGCCTTGTGGGGTATTTTACATGGTGGACCAATGGACACCGCAGGGGAAGTCTTTGGAACACATTGTGCCAGCAGATATTCGATGCTTCCGAGAACGGATTTATGCTACCTGGCAAGTTTGCTACCACCTAGGTAAGGTCATCCGTTTGGTTCTTGTAGCCCATTGTCATAGATTATTAATATAAAAGGAAATCGAGCTTGTCATCAGGCAAGCAGCAAGAAAATAATCAAATCTCGCAAGAAAATGTTCCGTGCTTTATTAGTAACTCTATCAAACTGAGTCCAGTTTGATGACATAGTTAAGGTTAAATAAACCAGTTAGTTGCTGGTTACAGGTTAGTAGCTGGTCACTAGCTGGTTGCTGGTTAGTTGCTGGTTATTGTTGGTTATGCTTCAGCCTCATTGTCTAGTGGTAGAGACGCTGGTTGTGTCCCGTACAAGGGATTTTCAATTGAGCTGATCTTTCTTTTCTCTTTCTTTTTCTGTACAAGGGGAAAAGGAGAAAGAAAACAGGAGTGAGAGTCATTGGTGACAAAGAAGATTGGAACTGGGGTCCTAGTTTTGAGAGGCATGTAGAAATGTTAACATTATTCTACCTTTTGATAACCGCCGATTTCACCAAACTCTTCCTAACTTAGGATTAATCTTAGGACTTAGGACGAGTCCCAACCCTGCACTGTAACATGCAGACCTTAAGATTAATCCTAAGTAAGGGTGAGTTTAATCGTCCTAAACTCGAGATAGGACTAAACCTAGCGTTTCGGGACCTTAGGGAACTGTTACTTTAAGGACAAAGAACATGTACAATGCCATATATGTGGCACTCTTGAACAAAAGTAGCCCCTCCCGCCCCCCCCCCCCACCCCCCAGAAAAAAAAATGAATAATAGTAATAATATAATTATAATAATCATAAACTACCGATGTGTGTAAGCACTGTATACTCAGTACTTACCCGAGTTCTGTGAAAAAAATAAATAATAATCTTTATCCCCAATGCAAATTTAACAACTACACATGTATTAAAACTAAGTCCACTGTTTGGAAAAGAAATTGCATTGAGATAACAGGTGTGAGTTGCCAAAGGAAAGGCTGTTTTATTCTTGGCTCTTTCTTTAACAGAGCTTTCCCGTAATAATGATGACATTTTCAATTTATTTCGCTGCATTTTTCACTACCTAATTTTAGACCTATCTTTCCCTATCCCTCGACCTCTATAGTATCTGTCCATCCTGTCTTACCAGTAATGGCACCTAGTTTTTCCAAAAGTGTTAATTGATTGAAAAATAATAACAGGTGTATCTGAAACTCACATTTAGGGACTTACCCCTTCACTTGATTTGAGCTCACCCGAGAACATCCCGGTATCGTACCCACTAGCTGTAAACTGTTTACAAAACAACAACAAAACAACAGATCAGTGATGAGAAACTTCATGAAATAACAAAATCATAAAAACATAATGGTATAGGATTTTTAACTTATTTTTAGGCCAACTACCATTGTATACCACCAACTAGGCCCTAATATAAAAGCCAATTATGTGATCAAAAAATAATAAACCATAAATCTACCAAAACCATGTCATTTTAATTTCAGTATATTCTACTATCAGGCAAAAAGCTATGTTGTTTATTCGGGAAGTTCCACTGAAACTTAAGTATAGTAGGCCTAAAACTAAAAACATGTTTCAAGGCCCTCTTTGTTAAATTACGTTTAATAAATCAGCTAATAACTTTACATGTTCTTCAGTTAAGCTGGACATTATGTGCATGCCAAAACTCAAAGTGTTGGGGGCTTTCCTACCATACAACACCCAGTCTATTGATGTATGGGGTTATACTTTAGTTTTAAGCCAATCAAAGGACTAGAACATCCGAATAACGCATGAAAAACAAGCTTTTAAATAAAGATTTAACAAAGTGTTATGAAAACCATAATATATAATATGCAATACAAAAACAGCAAGAGTGATGAGCATTTAAAGAACATAAACATCAGAACAATACATGGAAAAAAAAAACACTTTTGAAAAAGGTTTACCAATAAAGTGTAAACAGTTATGAAAACCATAATACATAAAAATGCAATACAAAAATAACAAGAGTGATGAGCATCTATAAAGCAATTGAGCAATTAAAGCAAAAAGAGGAACGACAAAATATGCATAGTATATGAAATAGCACAAAAGTAACAAAGAGTAGTGAGCAATTATATAGCAATTGGCAAGACAATGAAAGTTGTTCAGAGAAAAGCCAAACGAACAACAAACTATGCAGAGTATATAAAATAGCACAACTGTATATGCAAGCAATAAAACAATGATTGATAATAAATTTCACACAAATGCAGTACAAAGACAAAATTCCACACTGACCAAAAAACAGCCCCCCCCCAACAAAAAAAAAAATAAAAATAAATAAATAAATAAAAAAATGATAGCAGCAATAAGAACACCATAACCATACAATATTAAAAATAGTAATAGTAAAAATACACAAAGCATGACACAGGCATGATATTTGGCACTTGGAAAAAGTAAGGAAAGTTAGTCCAAGGGCTGGCAGGCACACAACATTCTAAGGCCTCAAACTTTGCTCAAGAAGGGGCAAAGCAATTTTCCTCTGGTAATTAAGGGGGCACTTCTGTGGGGAAAATATAAGTTGCCATTTGAACCTTGGAGGGGAGAGGGCGCCCAGCAAAAGGAAAAATAAAATGCCTGACAACAATAAAACAAACTAGAAATGCACAAACAAAATTTCAAATGGAGAGAATTTAAATCAGCAGTTAAGGGCATATCTGTAAGGCTGTATATCTGCGGCTACAGCTACGGCTGTTGCTAAGGATTTCCTATATTTAAATGCATGATGAAACAGTGATCAAGCCGTAGCGATAGCTGTAGCCATAGACGTGAATTCAGACACGCCCTAAATCACAAAAAGACATCATTCAAACCAAACCTACATCAGTGAGCGCGGTGTCACCAAAGCCATCAGAGTATACTGGATTTGACATTCCACTTTCTGCGGTTAAAGCTCCGAAACGCCTACAAAGAAAAGAAGAAACACAATTTAATTAACTTTCATTTCACTTCATTTATTCTTGTTTGAGAAGCCAAGAATTCTCAGAAAAGCGAATTTAAATCACTGTACTAGCTAAGAACCCAATGGAGAGAAGACAAGGAAGGAAGATAGCAATACGCCAACCCAACCGCCGAGCAGATAGTGCCATTGGCCTGATTCAAATCAAGGTCCTAGAGGTGGAAGGCGAGGAAAGATAGCAATACGCCAACCCAACCGCCGAGCAGATAGTGCCATTGGCCTGATTCAAATCAAGGTCCTAGAAGTGGAAGGCGAGGAAAGATAGCAATACGCCAACCCAACCGCCGAGCAGATAGTGCCATTGGCCTGATTCAAATCAAGGTCCTAGAGGTGGAAGGCGAGGAAAGATAGCAATACGCCAACCCAACCGCCAGTGCCACCATTGGGTTCAAACCGGGGTTCCAGAAGGTGGAAGGCAAGGGAAGACACCACTATGCCAACCCAACCGCCGATCAGATAGTGCCACTGGCGGGATTCGAACAGGGTTCCCAGAGGTAAAAGGTAACGAGAGATTCCAACTAGGCCTATCCCCTACCACCCTTTTATTGTATAGATTGTCCTATTTCTTAATCAGCTTACTTTGTTTGTTGTACTCTCTTACTGTAGAGGTAGCCAATGATGATAAAAAGAACCATGACCAAGGCTCCGCCGATAACGCTGATGATGATTACAATATCTACAGACAAGAAAACAAAAAATAATGAGCACAAAGTTCATCCAACAATTGCTCAGCACCTACAAATCTTGCTTAGCATAAAGCCTGGGCCACACTGACGTCACAGGATAGTTTTCGCAAAAGCCAGCTAGTGTGAATTACGTGTGAATTTGTGATGTCAGAGTTCGTATTGCATTCGCAGAAAGTATAAAACAGGCTTAAGGCGGTGACCAACCAAAGTACTATGTACTGTGCACTTCTAACTGGTGTCCAGCCAAATTTTGCTAAGCAATGAATCTCTTAAATTTGTTTTTTCATGCTTTATGAAATTGTAGGACTTTAAACTTTGCATGGTTGGAGTAAACGGTCAGAGCCTACAGATCGAAACATGAGATGTCAAGCCACTGGTTCTTCTTAGAACCACCATAAAGCCAGTTTCATACTTCCTCTGAGTCGGAATGCGATACGAATGTTGGCGTCACAAATTCGCAACGAAATTCGCACTGAGTTGAGTTGTGCTCAACTCTCTTGCGAATATCGCAGCGAAAGAGGGGGTTGTGACGTCAAATTCACGTCAAATTCACTTCGCATTCGCAGGAAGTATGAACAGGGCTTATTAACTCAAACAGATTGGACACAAGGTGTCTTTTTGAAATTCCATAAAAATGTTTTGCCTTACTCAGGTTTTTCATGGAGACGTTTGGTGCTCTAGTTCCGGGGAAGAATGTGGTTTTATTCGCTGTAAGTGGAGGAGAAAACAAAAGAAAAACGTTTACAATAATAATTCAACAGAAACCAAATCTAGACAAAAACACAGAAATGAATTTTATGATTGAATAGTTGAACAGAGTTGTGAAATCCTTGGCTAGTTATGTTATGAATTTGTTTACAAATTTCTGAAAAGTTGTTGAAAATTTTCGGTTGGAAGTATAATAACAATAATAATTCAACAAAAATAAAATCAAGACAAAGACAAAAAAACCAAAAATTAATGATTCAATAGTTGAACAGAGTTGTGAAACCCTTGACTAGTTATGACAACAAAATTGTAATTTTTTTTGAGAAGTTGTTGAAACTTACTGCAGCCACTGAGAGTCCGAGACTCATCAAACCCGTCCGTCGGGCAGTCGACATGTCCATCGCAAACCCACGCTGAAGGTATACATACACGGTCACCAACGCAGAAGGTGTAGCTCCCATCGTTCACTCCGCAGGGACCGAGGGAGGGGGCAGGGGTCACTGAACCTACACAGTAAAAAAGCAAGAGTGATTTAAGATGTGCTCATAGAAATAAATTAATTCTGGGGTTGAACAAAGAATTGACTGGAGCCGGATTCGAACCAACGATCTCCGGATTAACGTGCCGCGCACTACCAACTGAGCTATCTAGCCCTATGTTGGCGGTGTCCCTATTTTGTCAATATCTTTGTTCGGTCGGGGGTGCCATACAGAAGCTATACAATCGTTAACTGCCATATAAAAATAAATATTAGAACACGAGGGCACTTTAAATCATTTGACCTTGCCATCAGGACAAATTTGTCAAAATCACAGGCTTATTTTAAAAACATCGCCTATACTTCAAAAATATATCAAGGATAACAAAGACAACAATACAGAGTTTCATACAAAAATGTTCCATAAACAAAGAAGAAATTTTTTATTATATGGTTTTGTAAATGTATGTATTTCAACAAAATTTACCCAATTCACTCGACGTCATCATCAGAATAATCTTGGATGCACCATATTAGTGGGCAATGTCACTGTGCGTTACTCAGTGAAGGGCGCATTTTAGGCGACGCAGCATTTACACGTTAACCTATGTGCCCACCAAAATGGCAGAGGCGCTGCGTGTGACGCGCATGCAAGGGGTCAATAAAGGGGTCACTAATAATAAGACAAGAATCTATACTTAAAATATATCAAAGATCACAAAAAAGAGGCAGCAATACAAAGTTTAAAGAAAGAAATAAAGATCCACAAAAGAAGAAACAATTTCTAAATACCTGGTTTAGCACAAGAGGGTGAAAATGTCACATCATCGATGGCAACGACAGATGGTTTATCATCCCCAACAGCGCCCTCAAACATCACCTTGAAGGTATACGGGCTCGCGACAGAGACGGTTGCATACTTCCACGTAGTGCCCTGGTCACCGGTACTCTGCCAGACATTGGTAGCCTGACCATCTCTGCTGGATTTAGTGTAAACCTAGAGAGGTTTAAAAACCAAACAAAAGCTTAGATTATAACATAAAACCCTCACTTGGTAACAACACTGTTGACATTACAAAATATTGTTTAAAATGACCCCCTCTGAAGTAGCGCAGTTTTAGAGAAGAAGGTATTTTTTCATCCCAAAACTTGAAACTGAGAAAGGCTTCAGGCATCACGCCTTTTTTAGGCATCTGAAAAGGTTCAACAAGGGTTTTTAGGCTTCCAAACGAGTTGTTCAAGTGAGTGTGTCACTGCGCTCGTACATTGCTGGTCAGTAGTCGACTTTATGAGCACACTCAAACTCGCTCTCAGACAACTGAGTCGTTCAAGTGAGTGTGTCACTGCGCTCTTACATTGCTGGTCAGTAGTCGACTTAATGTGTACACTCAAACTTGCTCTCAGACGACTGAGTCGTTCAAGTGAGTGTGTCACTGCGCTCTTACATTGCTGGTCAGTAGTCGACTTAATGTGTACACTCAAACTCGCTCTCAGACGACTGAGTCGTTCAAGTGAGTGTGTCACTGCGCTCTTACATTGCTGGTCAGTAGTCGACTTAATGTGTACACTCAAACTTGCTCTCAGACGACTGAGTCGTTCAAGTGAGTGTGTCACTGCGCTCTTACATTGCTGGTCAGTAGTCGACTTAATGTGTACACTCAAACTCGCTCTCAGACGACTGAGTCGTTCAAGTGAGTGTGTCACTGCGCTCTTACATTGCTGGTCAGTAGTCGACTTAATGTGTACACTCAAACTCGCTCTCAGACGACTGAGTCATTCAAGTGAGTGTGTCACTGCACTCTTACATTGCTGGTCAGTAGTCGACTTAATGTGCACACTCAAACTCGCTCTCAGACGACTGAGTCGTTCAAGTGAGTGTGTCACTGCACTCTTACATTGCTGGTCAGTAGTCGACTTAATGTGCACACTCAAACTCGCTCTCAGACGACTGAGTCGTTCAAGTGAGTGTGTCACTGCACTCTTACACTGCTGGTCAGTAGTCGACTTAATGTGTACACTCAAACTTGCTCTCAGACGACTGAGTCGTTCAAGTGAGTGTGTCACTGCGCTCTTACATTGCTGGTCAGTAGTCGACTTAATGTGTACACTCAAACTCGCTCTCAGACGACTGAGTCGTTCAAGTGAGTGTGTCACTGCGCTCTTACATTGCTGGTCAGTAGTCGACTTAATGTGCACACTCAAACTCGCTCTCAGACGACTGAGTCGTTCAAGTGAGTGTGTCACTGCACTCTTACATTGCTGGTCAGTAGTCGACTTAATGTGCACACTCAAACTCGCTCTCAGACGACTCACCTTAAGGGATCCAACCTTAGCGCCACTCAGTGTATACCAGAAGCGTACTTGACATGACCCCTTGGTGTTGGCTGGGTACTCCGTTGATGTGACGATACGAGCTAAGTCAGCTGGGTTTTGGCCAGACGCCTGGATCATTAGGAACTGACCGCCTGAATAAAGGAAATTAATACCAAATCATTTTGATTCCTGTCAAGTGAAGGGTAGCATTTTCATGGAAAAATAGCATCACTACATGTATATTGGGTTGAATTCATGTATTTATTTCATTTCTCAGACCAGTATAGAAAAACAAGTTCATTATACATTAGTAATAAATTTTAAAACGAAAACAGTAACATCCATGAAAGAAAACGAGTTGCTCCAGCTTATTACAGAGCCTTACAGATTGCCTTGAGATTGCCTAAAAAAGCCAGGTTCCTTTTGAAAATGCGAAACTTCGACAGAGATTGATGTTGACAAACTAAAGAAACATCCATGTACATTTGGTTTGCGGTAACACCATCTGTGTATCTACTTGCCAGGTAGAGTTTGTTCTTAGAGAACTGTCTTGCTTTATTCTACTGCCGCGGAGCAGATGTTCAAGGGTTCGGGAGACTTCTCAGTTCTGAAAAGAACCGTCCTGCTTTTTAACTATTACCCTTTAAATCTCCCATCCAACATCCGTGCTGCACCAACCCTGGACACTCTCAAGAAACTACTAAAAACCCAACTATTAAAGAACTAATTCTGTCTTGTTTTCCCCCTTACATAGGGGTAATGATTCAATTCCAAATTTTGTATGTGTATTTATTCTGTTATTTATGTTTATATTTCTGCTGTCATTGTAATTTGTTGTTTTGTAAAGCGCTTAAAGATGTTAATTCATGTTATGCGCTATATAAATGCAATTTATTATTATTATTATTAAAGAAACATCATTCTTACTTCCACTGTGATCTGAGCTTGGTCCAGTCGCAGAGAGCGAGAGCATGGAAGTTGTGGACCGCTGCCAGTCAAAGTCATCATCCGTCATCTGGGACCAGTTGCAAAGATTCTCATCAAAGGTGCACTGTCCATAGTTGCCTAGTAACATAGAAAATAAACAAATCCAAATTAAATTTAGGTAAAATTATTATTAAAAAACAATTCTGTCTTCTCTCTACAAGTTCGTTAAATATACGGGGATAGCAAGTTGACTGAAGAGGAAAATGTTCCTAAAGGTTCAGTCTGCCGATAAAACTTTTTCTTAAAAAGGTAGAGACACACAGAAGACAAGGGATAAAAAAATATATATATAAACAGTTTGGGTTGCATGAGTTGAATCAATTTACTACTAAGATGTCCTTACAGGAATGCTGAAAAGAAAGAAGCTAAAAAGACACATCCTTTTTCGTCTGACAACTTACACCTGTTATCTCTATGTAATTTGACATTTCAAATGGGAGCACCTTATGCAAAAACGACAGTGAACTTGCCCTCTCATCGGGTACATTTAGTGACCCAATTATTCTAATGGATGTACACTTTCTGAGTTTTTGTGGCCAAACTCAGAATTTCTTTGATGGAGCGTTTCCTCGCAAAGTGCCTGTGAAAGGCCTGCGTATCCATAATGTGCACAACACATTGGAAATCTGACTCCCCAAAACATGTCGGGCAAGATTTTAAGAAAGAGGTACGTACTGCATGATGTCTCGTCTGATTGGTCGAGACAATCGTTGTTCTTATTGCAGAGTTTATCGTTGCTGATACATTGCCTTCCATCCGCACATTGAAACTCATGAGACTTGCATTGGGGTTTGGAGCCATCAACTGCAGAAATAGATAGAAAGGAGAAAAATGAGAAGAAGCAAGTAAGAAAGGTTTGCGGTGATGAGTTTCGTTTTAGATTTTGCAATTAATTTTGTGGTTTTAATTATTGGCTGGTCCATTTTTGTGGTTTATATTTTTAGAAATCTGTTATGCTCTTTGGTTATTTTTGCTTCTTGTTTGCAGCTATTTCTAATGTGTCCAGCGCCTTGGGGTCCAGTCATGGATGTCAGGCGCTTTATAAACGTTGTTTATTATTATTGTTATTATTATTATTATTAGGAATCTCTTGTGGTTCTGAGACGAGGCGGACTCTGAGAAGAGCCGGTTTCTGCATTTTCTGCATAAAATTTCTATATTGGTGAGTCACTGATTAAAGACTATTGGTAATTACTCAAAATAATAATTAGCATAAAAACTTACTTAGTAATGAGTAATGGGGAGAGGTTGAGAGTATAAAACATTGTGAGAATCGGCTCCCTCTGAAGTGACGTAGTTTTCGAGAAAGAAGTAATTTTCCACGAATTTGATTTTGAGACCTCAAGTTTAGAGTTTGAGGTCTTGAAATCAAGCATCCGAAAGCACACAACTTCGTGTGACAAGGGTGTTTTTTCTTTCATTATTATCTCGCAACTTCAATGACCAATTGAGCTCAAATTTTCACAGGATTGTTACTTTATGCATACATGTGTATGTTGAGATACACCAAGTGAGAAGACTTGTCTTTGACAATTACCAATAGTGTCCAGTGTCTTTGAGGGCTACGCAATATTTCTATTATTTTATAGATGTTAAATTTGAAACACATGAGACTTGCATTGGATTTGGATCAATCATCTGGAGAAATAGATAGAAAGGGAGACATGAGAAGAAGGAATTTTCTTATTGGTAAGTAAGGTTTGCGATAACAATTACTTGTGTGAATAATGGTGGGTCAGAGAAGGATCGACTTCTGCTTGATGTTTGATCAGTATACGCTGATCTTGTTCTGGACAATTTTCTTTGAAGAACTGCGTAGTATTTCTCTTATTGTTAAAGCAATATTTAAGAACTGCAATATATTTCTGAGTGTGACTGGACGGTTGCATCGCTCGTCTGGCAGGCTGCAACCCAATAAGCCATTTTTCGAGTTAGATTTGAATAATATCTGGTACAATGACTTGCCCTAGTCACAAGTTACCGCTTACATTTGAATTCCTCAGACTATAGAAACAGTTGCTATGTCAAATGGTTCAGGCAAGCTTTTGTATAGCAACCTCCAGATGAGCAAACCCTGGTAACATTGTGCCATACACATCCATTCAGAATTGTGTATGGGTGTTCACCGTCTCTTACGTAACTACGCAAAATCTTGCCCTTAATCATGTGACATAGCAACTGTCTTGGATTTCAAATTTAAGTGGTAACTTGTGGTCAAGCACGACGTTGTACCAGACAAAATTCAAATCTAACACGAACACGAGGGTTTTAACCAAAGACCTTGACATTGTGTTCGTTGTTGCATACAAGAAAAGATTGCTCAGCACTATTTTTATAGAGTTCATAAAATAGAGTTTACTTACGTGCTCCACATTGCTCAGGTGGGAACTCAATGTTATCAACAGCGATGGTTCCAACGCTTGATCCAAGCCATGCCTTAAAGACGATGGAGAAATGATCTCGGCCCCCGATCTTGGCTGTTCCCGTCTGCCAGCTTGCTTTCTGGGTTGAGCTTGACCAAATCTCTTCAAACTGAGTTGCGGAGGAGGTTGGGAAGGGGCAGAAATAACAGGGGTTGGGGTTTGGAAGAATAGAAGAGGGTGACAAAATGAGGTATTAGAGTGCGAGTAGGTTTAAAATAACAACAGCTTAAAGTATTCAACAAACATTGGTAAAAGTCACAGACCAGTATCCAAATTTTCTGCAACCCAACACATACATGAAACATCAAACTTTTGTTACCATTTTGCCTATAAATCAGCAATACATAAGTGCTTTTAACACTATTGTATTCCCCCGGGATTAACGGATGGTCTTTTTACACTATGATCACTTTACCCCTGGTTTGCCCTGGTCTGCCCCAGCAAATGGGCATACACCAGGGAATAGCCACCCCTGCCTCGAAGTAGAGGTAAGCAGTAAAACCCTGAGGTATTCTAAAAAAAAACAACCAGAACCCTGTGGAATAGGGAAACAGTGTGAAAGTGGGCCGGGGTAACAATAACAAGCTCTGATACCTCCCTGGGCTGTACTCCACAGGAATAACAGTGTGAGAAGGGCTTTAGACAAATCTACGGCTCTAAACTTAAACCTTGACCATTACATGAACTCACCTTTCCTGTGTTTGTTTTTATGAGGACACTCAGTTTGTTGCCAGAGTTACCGTCCAAGTAGAACTTGAAATCCAAGTCGCAGGCACTGCTGGCTTTGATGTAAGAGAGGGTGGATAGGTAGGCCATGCCGGAACCGCCGAACGATGGCAGCTTACTGATGTACATAAATTTACCTGAAGGGAAGTTTAAATTTGTTGGTCAAGTCTATTCTTCTTTTTGATTCTAAACAAAGAAAAAGTATACAGCCTTGCTGTTTGCAAAACACAGAGAAGTTGTTTGCAAAACACAGAGAAACATTTACAATAGGGGTTGTGTTAATGTAGATTGAACAAAAGGGAAGTTAGGTTTTCAGTAACATATGTCCATGACAAGACTATTCATAAACTGGAAAGCTCCAGTGAACAAAAAGGCAAGAATAACACATCCTTTTTCCCTGGCAACTCACACCTGGTATCTCTGTATAATTCCTTTTCAAACAGTGGACTTCATTGGATCATGCACAACCCAGTGGTGTTGCTGACTGCCCAATGAAAATTTACTTCTCATTTATTAAGTTTCAAAACCAAAAATAGCCAGGAGCCAAAAAAGCCAGTTTGGACAAAGCCCATGAATAAATTGAGTTATAACACACCTCTTGCTTGTTCTGTATTCTGGTTGGCTGAAACACGGTCACGTGGGATGAACTAGTATAAGCTAGTGAATGCGCGAGCGTCTTTTGCGGGAATAGTACCAGAGCGGGCACTAGTCTTTGCAAATAGTGCCCGCGGTAACAGCGCCCTCTCTTGACTTGAACCGTGAACAACAACTACAAAACTCCTTTTTCTGTTCTTATTTGACATTTAAGACCGAGCTGTGTTATAAAACACATATTGACTGGCATAATTCGGTCACTAGTGTACGTCTATTCCCCCTCGGGCCTGTGAGTGACCAGAAGAGGGGCCTATAGGTCGCTCTTCTGGTCACTCAAAGTCCCTCGTGGGAATAGACGTATACTAGTTACCTCATTGCAGTCAATATGTGTATATTAATCTCATACCTTGTGCACCAGTGGAATCCGCTGGTGGTGAGGAAGGTTTACCTAGTAGCCACTTGAGACTGCTTGAGTAGGAGTTGAACCATCCACAAGCCCCGGCTGTTACATCACTGAAGTAACAGGTGGTACCTAGAAAGGATTAAACAGCACCAAGGATTAAACGGTGAATAATGAAATCAAACAAAATTAAGTAGGTTTTTTAGAAACTTATTCCCAAAGTTCCCATATGAACCATAGACACATAACATTGGAAACGCCTTTAATCTACCAGTTATATAATAATAATTTGTGGGGCTAATCATCCTTACTCGCAGCTAAGAGCTGAATTGCGAAGGACGCAGGCATGCAAGGGCGCCTTTGGCTGCCAGCCACATCAACCCATTATGAACACGGAGCACAGCCAAGATCGAAAGTGTTTGATTTTTCCTGAGGGAGGAAAACCGGATGGTTTGGAAAACGCTTGTGGCACAGCAGAGAACCAACGCACAACTCAATTCACATATGGCCCTACCCTGGCTGGGAATCGAACCAGGGTCACTTTGGTGAGAGGCAATTGCTTTCGCACAAGCCAATCGTGCCACCCAAAAGTTAATCACCTACACGGCAGTACAGAAGCAGCATCCAACATCAGAGTCCAGCATTCTCCAGACAGTCGTGAACCACCAGGGCCCAATATCATAAGAGCTGCTAAGCACAAAAGTTTGCTAAGCATGAAATTTCTTCCTTGATAAAAATAGGATTACAAACTTAATTTCTATTTTTTGCATATTGCTTGTTACTGGTATCTAGATGTTGTTCGCTTATCCTGAAAATCAACGTGGAAATTTGGTTGGTAATCCTGTTTTTATCAAAGGAAGAAATTTCATGCTTAGCAAATTGTTGTGCCCAGCAGCTCTATGAAATTGGATGCAGTTCTTTTCAGAACCAACATTACAAGTAAGAGTCTTACCGCAAACCTATCTTAGTTAACCTTTAAAGGAACACGTTGCCTTGGATCGGTCGAGTTGGTCTTTGAAAATCGTTCTGTAACCGTTTGTTGTAAAATGTATATGGTTAGAAAGATATTGTAAAAGTAGAATACAATGATCTACACAAATATGCCTCGAAATTGCGTGGTTTTCTTTTTACCCTGTCGACTAGCACGGTCGTAATGGCCGACCGTGATAATTCGCGACGTAAAAGGAAAACCGTGCAGTTTCGAGTGATACTTGTGTGGATCATTATATTCTACTTTTAAAACATCTTTCTAACCATATATGCATTTCATAACAAGCGGTTTTAAATGCTTTTAATAGACCAACTTGTCCGATCCAAGGCAACGTGTTCCTTTAACTTTGGGAAGCTGCATGCCTTACACGTAGTTGGATTTGGAAAGAAGATTGTAGAAGTTCTTACCACAGAGAATCTCTTCCCCACATGTGTCTCTCATATTGCATTGGTCTTCCTTTGAGTAGCATCGATCCCCAGTGAGGCAGCTCAACTGCTCGTTTGGACAGTGATTGTTGGAATCCCCGTGGGCTGCTTCACCTGGAAGGTGATCTCCCTTAGAAAAGGAAAAAAAAAAATTCTTTGACAATACATATCTCACCAGTCTCATCAAGGCTTACCATCCCGGACGGCCTGGCCTTCGCTATGGTTTAGACAATACACTCTTGTGGCAATTCCATAACGGTGCATTCTGCTGCTGGAGACGATGCATTTTACGCACATGCCCCAACACTCAACAAACTCGTTCCTTTGAAGTTTTCAAGAAACATCTCAAAAGATTACTGCGCAACCACTGATTACTAAGGGACAACTGTCTCTCCCATTATAAATGCCATTATTCATTTGTTTGTTTACAAGCACTGTTGTACCCTGTGTTAGAGCGCTCTTGCTATGTTTTATTGCTGATGATGAGCTTACCAATTTGCATCCATCCGAGAAAGATACGTCATCAATTGCAATCTGATTGGTCGCCCCGCTTCCCACAGCTACCTCCAACACGACCTGATTGGACAACAAAAAAGAAAGATTTACATAATTTGTATGCACATAATAAAAATGTATCAACGCATTTGATTTGTTTTTTAACGCAGCATAATTTGGTTCTCAGTTATTTATTTAAGACCTCAAAATTGAATTAGACAATTTTTAAAAATCCCCCTAAACACAAAAATAACTATCTGTACCTCCATATCTTTGCCAATAAGCGGAACGGCCGACTCTTGATGCCTCCATAACCCATTACCAGTGAACCTAACTGAGCTGAACTCAGTCAAGTCATTAAGGATGTACGAGGTTCGCTTCTTGACGATCAGTACGATGGTCTGGTCAGCTTGACCAGAGAAGAAGTACCAGAATCCAACCTGCAAAAGGGATTGTCAGAGAAAAAGGTAACGATACAACCAGGGCTAAATTTCGTAAAGCCTGTAAGCTGGTAAGCACAAAACATTCGCTAAACACAAAGTCGTCTTGCTTAGCAAAACATGCATACCAACCAGAATACCATACAGTAACCTTTGCTGCGACTGGTACAACTGGTATCATAAGACATTTTGTGAAGAGACACTGCTTTGCTACCGATGTTGTTTAAGTAGCACGCACTGCAGTTGGTTGCCTATATGTTGCCTGGAAATATTGCCTCATGTGACCAGGCCCTATGAAGCCCCTACTATTATTACTGCATCCTTGGGCCAGATTTCACAAAGAGTTAAGGCTAGTCTCCTCTCGAGTTAGGACGAGTTACTCACATACCAGCCAGTTGCGAGTTACTCATCCTAACTTAGGACTTGCCATACGTTTTCAACATCTCCTAGGACTAGTACACAAATATTGAGTCGCTCAGAGGGGAACGAGAGGATAATTATCGCAAGGTAATGCTGTACTGCTCAAAAACATTGGGAACAAGGATGATCCTAACTGTTGAATGGTAACACTATTCCCCATGGGCGAATAGGCCTTTTTGATCGCCGGTGCGAATGGGAGTAATAGTGAATGTCACGTGAAGTAAGTTCCACCAATCAAATGACAAGGATCTGTATGTCAGTTATATAATTAAGACTAGTCCTACGTGTACATGTACTTGTACATGTACTACTCTTGTGAAATCGACCCCTGGATAGTTTCAATGGCATTTTACCTTGCAATTAGCAGCACTGTTCTTGCTGATAGGTGGACTTCCAAGTCTCGCAACACTGCCTGCCTTCCTTGGCCATGAGGAGTCAATGTAGAGATAGTTTCCTGTAGGTAGCCCTAAAAGAAATAAGTTCATGATTATTTTGTGTCGTTTGTGAGCTTATTTCATACCTTGTGCACCAGCTGAATCCGTGGGTGGAGTGGCAGGCAAAGTTAACACGTTTTAACACATGGTTGTGTGGCCGAGCGGTTAAGAGCACCGAATGCATGCTCTGATTGTCTAAGTATTTCAATTTGTTCAATTAAATTCTTTTATTTGTTCACTTTTTTTTCCACAAAAAGTGTGTCAAGCAGCCCAGTCCGTTTGAAAATGAATTGATTGACATAAGAAACAGTTAATAATACTTCAGGCTTACCGTCACCGTTCGGTTTCTGTGTATGGTCCTTGATTGGTCCAATTCCATTACCGGCTGGAGTGCCAGCTCTCAATGACCAATCAAAATCATCGCCATATTCCTGATGCCATTTACACAGATTGGTGTCAAAGTTACAGCTCAGGACGGTATCTGGGGGTCAATATCATAGAGGTCACAGGTTAAAGGGTAAAGATACAAAGTACAAAGTAAAATGAAACAAGTGTGTCAATGTTACTTTCTTTAAAGGATTTGGGTACTTTTTCAAAATGTCCATAGATTTACATTAAATTTACAGGGTTTGAAGATAATGATAGCGGAAAGCTTCCCTTCAAGTATTACTTAGTGCTGTAGTTTTTGAGAAATGAGTAAAACAATGTAATGAAAATACGTTTGTAAATGCTTTAAAAACATTTGTCTCATGAGACCAAAATTATTTTCGTGACATTGTTTTACTCATTACCCAAAAACTACAGCACCTCAGCACGTAACATTTTCAGGAAAGCTTTCTACTATCATTATCTTCAAACTGTGTAAGTTTAGTGTAAATCTGTGGACAATGTGTTTTTTGTTCTACAAAAAGTACATACACCCTTTAACCCAGTAGTGTTGTGCCGTGCAGTCAAGTGCTCTGGACTCGTGTTTCTGAACAGCAGAATGTGAGTTTGCGAGAGATCGCCTAGCATCACAAGGTCACGGGCGACCACTTCAAAGTAAGGGGCTACACTTAACTGTCACCAGGGACATGTTGCCACCTACTCCTGGGGCTGAAACAAGTTTATCCCCTTCACAGTATGTAAGGATGTAGGCATGGGTATCATCCACTAGGAGCCACCTACTCCTGGGGCTGAAACAAGTTTATCCCCTTCACAGTATGTAAGGATGTAGGCATGGGTATCATCCACTAGGAGCCACCTACTCCTGGGGCTGAAACAGGGTTATCCCCTTCACAGTATGTAAGGATGTAGGCATGGGCATCATCCACTAGGAGCCACCTACTCCTGGGGCTCAAACAGGGTTTCCCCCTTCACAGTATGTAAGGATGTAGGCATGGGTATCATCCACTAGGAGCCACCTACTCCTGGGGCTGAAACAAGTTTATCCCCTTCACAGTATGTAAGGATGTAGGCATGGGTATCATCCACTAGGAGCCACCTACTCCTGGGGCTGAAACAGGGTTACCCCCTTCCCAGTCCATAAGGATGTAGGCATTGGTATCATCCACTAGGAGCCACCTACTCCTGGGGCTGAAACAAGTTTATCCCCTTCACAGTATGTAAGGATGTAGGCATGGGTATCATCCACTAGGAGCCACCTACTCCTGGGGCTGAAACAAGTTTATCCCCTTCACAGTATGTAAGGATGTAGGCATGGGCATCATCCACTAGGAGCCACCTACTCCTGGGGCTGAAACAGGGTTACCCCCTTCCCAGTCCATAAGGATGTAGGCATGGGTATCATCCACTAGGAGCCACCTACTCCTGGGGCTGAAACAAGTTTATCCCCTTCACAGTATGTAAGGATGTAGGCATGGGTATCATCCACTAGGAGCCACCTACTCCTGGGGCTGAAACAAGTTTATCCCCTTCACAGTATGTAAGGATGTAGGCATGGGCATCATCCACTAGGAGCCACCTACTCCTGGGGCTGAAACAGGGTTACCCCCTTCCCAGTCCATAAGGATGTAGGCATGGGTACATCCACTAGGAGCCACCTACTCCTGGGGCTGAAACAGGGTTACCCCCTTCACAGTCCATAAGGATGTAGGCATGGGTGTCAACCACTAGGAGCCACCTACTCCTGGGTTGAAACAGGGCTACCCCCTTCACAGTCCATAAGGATGTAGGCATGGGTAGCATCCACTAGGAGCCACCTACTCCTAGGGCTGAAACAGGGTTACCCCCTTCACAGTCCATAAGGATGTAGGCATGGGTAGCATCCACTAGGAGCCTGGCTGGTAGAGCAGATTACACTACCTTCCCAACTTTTACGAAGCAACTATGGTCAAGGACACCAGAGCCATGACCAGGATTCGAACCCACACTCTGCTGCTGACAACACCAAAGCTTGGGTCCATTGAGATAGACCTCTAGGCCACGACACGCCACTACAGCTATAATACGTACCACATGACTGTTCGTCCGACCCATCCCCACAATCGTCCACAAAGTTGCACTTGCTGTCTATGCTGATACAGGCTTGATTCTTGCAGGTGAATTCATCGCTACGACACGCCGCACCAGAAGGTTCCGGCATGTTGCATGAGTAGAAGGCAATGTCGTCTAGAGAGATACCACCCTGGTAGGTCGCTGCTCGCTTTGCCTCGATGACAACCTGTTGAAGAAGTAGTGTTATTATTGCTAGTATAATTTAAAAGGCAACTTCTTCAGTCGGACTTTGCCCCGAAGCCTCAGATATCATGGGTCTTTTTCAGGGTTCTCGCTGTTTAAAAAAGCACCGCCTTTTGTAGCAGATCTACCTTTAACGTAGTGCCTACAAATACTGTGTTCCTTGACATCCCCAATTCTAAAATCACTTGGGGAGACTGTTCTTTTTCACATGCCAGGTCACGGTACTTTTTTTCCATCTCCTTTGACGCTACCCTTGTATCACCCCGGCACTGTTATGTCAACGAGATGACACCTAATCAAGATACGCGCACGCATGTCGGACCTTATTTGTCGGACCTTCGTTGTGTTGTGATTGGTCAATACGCAATGGGGCGGAGCTTAATGGATCGGTCTTTTCTCCCTTATTCCCCCAAAACAAGGATCATGAGAGATCGTTAGGCTGCCGCCATTGTGTTTAGCACAAGAGAGTCCCAGATTCTAGCATGACCAGGCCGATTCTAACTTTTTTTTTTAAATTGCAAAATAGGTGAACTTTATATAGGATTTGAGGCATTGCATGGTGAGGTATCAATGTATTTGGTTTGCCAGGTAGAGTTTGTTCTTAGAGAACTGTCTTGCTTTATTCTACTGCCGCGGAGTAGATAATCATAGGTTCGGGAGACTTCTCAGTTCTGAAAAGAACTGTCCTGCTTTTTGGTGAACTTTAGTAGAGAAAAATATACCCAGCACCCATCAAAAATAGTACCTGGTAGTTAGTAACAGCACCCCGCATCATCTCCATTTGATCCCATTTGGGTACATTAGCTCCACTCAGGTACCTCACCAACCCCAGTACCCAACCAATCAAAAAATAGTACCTGATAGTTAGTACCAGCACACATCATCATTAGCGCCATGAGCGCCGCTTGCGGCGGACACCGGCGCTTTATTAAGTGTCCATTATTATTATTATTATTATTATTATTATTATCATCATCTCCGCCTTATCCCATTTGGGTACATTAGCCCCACTCCGGTACCTCACAAACCAAGTACCCAACCAATAAAAACTAGTACCTGATAGTTAGTACCAGCACCCAGCATCATCTCCGCCTTATCCCACTTTGGTACATTAGCTCCACTCAGGTACTTCACCAGCTCCTTTCCGTTAGACCCAACTTTGAAGACACTGAGCGAACCCACCGATGGTCCATACATGTAGTACCAGAAGCTAAGCTCACAGCTTGCTACCGTCTGTGATAATGCTGTTGTGGAAATGGTAGCGACCCCGCCGGCCTCTGTTTTACTCAAGGTGGTCAGGTAGGATCCTGGAGGAACGAGAAAAAAAAAAAAACTGTTTAAAAGTCTGTTTTTGCCAAAAAGGTAGTACAACTTGCTAGCAACTTTTTGCCGAAATGCTAGCAAGCCCAGCGACCTCAGTTTTACTCAACGTGGTCAGGTATGATCCTGGAGGAACGAGAAAAAAAAAAAACTGTTTAAAAAGTCTGTTTTTGCCAAAAAGGTAGTACAACTTGCTAGCAACTTTTTGCCGAAATTCTAGCAAGCCCAGCGACCTCAGTTTTACTCAACGTGGTCAGGTATGATCCTGGAGGAACGAGAAAAAAAAAAAACTGTTTAAAAAGTCTGTTTTTGCCGAAAAGGTAGTACAACTTGCTAGCAACTTTTTGCCGAAATGCTAACCAGCCCAGCGACCTCAGTTTTAATCAGAGTGGTAAGGTAAGACCCCGGAGAAAACAGGAAAAGCAAAAGCTGGTTGCATAAACATTCTGTTCTCGGCGAAGAGGTGGAACAACTTGCCGGCATCCCAACAAGAACTAAATCATCGAAACGAGAGGGGCAACAGATCTAGGTCTGTCACATACATGTATGTGGTCAGGAAGGACACGTTGCAAGAGGGTTAAGAAAATTGCTGTTCTTGATCCCTCCGCCCGACACACTACAATGTTTTTATGGCCTTACCAGAGCTCGAGCTTGTACTGTGGCCCTTAAAATGTCAAATAGACAAGAGAGTCACAGGATCCACGTCTGTCTGTGGTATGATTCGAACCTTCGATCTTGTCTTTGTACCGCAAAATTCAAGTCTCTTCTTAAAACTTATCTTTTCAATGGCTAATTTTGTTGTGTCTGTTTTTCTTTGTGTTGTGTTTTGTTTTTGTTTTGTTTTTGGTTTTACTGCGCCTTGAACACCCAGCAGGGTGGATATGTGCGCATTACAAGTCTTATTATTATTATTATTATTATTGATTGCAAGTCCTGCAGTCTAACCAATGGACCAACTTTAAAATTTGATGCTCTTAACCATTCGGCAATAACCCCCTACCATGTTTTTACGACCTCAGTAACGATGCGACTATACCTATTCTTATCATTTTTAACTCTGGGCAGCAGTAAATTTGATATATTAATTTTTTTTAGGGCCTTACCAGTGCTTGAGCCTGTGCTGTGATCCACAGTTGGCATGTAGGTCTCTGTCGCCTCAGAAGCCTTCTGTAAGACCCACGAGTAGCTCTCACCGAAGAGTGACCAATGGCAGGTACCGGTCTCAAAACTACACGCTGATGTCACTGCAAAAAATAATAAAATAGATACAAACATTGTGTACAATGGAAGGTGAGGAAAGATACCACTAAGACAACCCCAGTTCTACTTCACCTACATTTAAATGAAATCACAAGACCCAAGTTTGGGCAAATGGAGTCTAACCACAACTAAAAAAGTAACGTGCTTTAGGATACGAGTGCCATGACCGAGACCTAAACCGAAATCCTGACACTGAACACCAGGGCCTAGGTCCGGCATTACAACAAAAGAATTCATCAGGCCAAACAACATCAGACTCAAACTCATTTTTTGTAAAATATGAGCATTTCAAGATTATAGTTCAAAGGGATATTTTTTTAACAATATTTTATTTTTTTAAGTTGAAGCATTTCTATCAGTGATTGGTAAAAATACAAATAAAATTGTTGTTTGAAGGGATACCTTCACCAATATTTTATTTTTGTATGGCCTTATAGAATTCTTACCACAATCCTTCTCATCTTCCCCGTCACTACAGTCCGACTTGAAGTCACATTTGTCATACATCGGAATGCAAGTCATATCAGCACTGCAGAGGAACTTATCCGAATCGCACGTCGGTTGACCAGTAGGGGGTGGGGCTGTAACCGGGGGCGATGGCAGGTTCCCGCTGAATGATTGACAGCCTGGGGTGATGCTGACGTCATCGATGGCAATGTTGCCCTCGGCGCCGTTACCGATGGTTGCTTGGATACCAATCTGAGGGTTGATGAAATTTTAAAAGTTACTGCAAGGAACTTTACTTTAGGTTTTGCAAGGAACTTTACTTTAGGTTTTGCGTTAATTTGTTCTTTACTCATTTTGAAGTGTCCTGGCCAAGCAAACAAGTGCATAACAATAATACAAAGAATAACTAGCTCTTATACAGTATTCACAATAACTGTATCAATGCACTTTACATTCATTCCCTTTGGTCATTGGGCAGATAACATTCCTTTATTCTTTCTCAGCTCCCTGGGGAGTATACAGCCCCGAGTTGCCTGGGCGATCAAAAGGCTTTTTCATACACAGTATCAACCTCTACCCTTGCAGGTACCCATTTATACCCCTGGGTGAAGAGAAGCAATTTTAGTCTTGCTCAAGGACACAAGTGTCATGACCGGAATTCGAACCCACACTACGATGACTCAACAACCAAAAAATGAATTCGATGCTCTTAACCACTGAAGTACTGATGGCCAAATCAATGGAGTGTGGGTTCGAATCCCAGTCATGAGCAAGGAACAAACCATAATTGCTTCCCTCACCCCAGATGTATAAACAGGAACTTGCTAGGGCTGACAAAAAGAAGAAAACCAAAGAAGGAAACTTTACCTGGAACGGAGCAGTTGATGTAAGAGTAACTTCCGCCCTGTTCCATGCATCATTCTGCCCTCCAGCCTTGGACCAGAGACTCGTTGCTTTGTAATTGCTGTTCTTGTACTGGCGTATCAAGACGTTCAGGTCTTTGATGTCATCCCCAAACATGTGATAGTAGAATCGGACCTTCAAAGAAACAAAGTTTTGTTAACTTTCAACTTTGTTTCGGTTTCTTTTCCTCTCCAGCGCCTCGCATTAGTTTTCTAGATAGATGGCGCTATACAAATGCTTATTATTATTATTATTATTTTTTTTTTTTTCCCAGTAAAAATGTGATGGAAGAATCAAACCTTTGAAGCAAAAAAGAAAATGTTTGTTTCCAACTGTGTTCCCACCAAACACGTCTTAAAAGACTCGGACCTTCAAAGAAACAAAGTTTTGTTAATTTTCAACTTTGTTCCCAGTAAAAATGTGATGAAAGAATCAAACCTTTGAAGAAAAAAGAAAATGTTTGTATCCAACTGTGTTCCCACCAAACATTTCATAAAAGACTATAGGCCTTTTCCAACTTGGTTCCCACCAAATATGTGAAAAAAGGATCGGAACTTTAAAAAAAACAGTTATGTGAGTTCCAACTTTGTTCCAAGTGATATTTGTTTGTTTGTTTGTTTGTTCTATTTGCATTTGTACAACAACAAAAGTAAAAGAATATATACATGTACAAGTAAATAAATAATTTTATCAAACTAAATTAAGAAGTACAAATGGGGGTTGCAACCAGAGGAGGTAAAACCAATTGTTTTCTATCAAGCTTTACCAGTGCTAGCCTATAGGACTCAAACTGCCTCTTGCCACCAGGCTAGCTCTTGCCACCAGGCTAGCTCTGTGGTCTAGTGATGTAAGACATCTGCTTTACCAATGCAAAGGTCATTGGTTCTAATCCCACCCAAGTGATTTGCATGTGGATTTTTCTCACAGAACTCAAGAACGTACTGAGTACATGTATACAGTGCTTTTATTCCCTTAGTAAGTATACAATGTAGGTTTTACCTTGCAATCGCTGTTTTGTGTGGTGGCAAACTTTGGACTGACAAGGTAGGCGCTCTTGCCGAAATTAACCGGACTGGAATCAGCATACAGGTAGTAACCTGGGTGGGGGAAAAAAAAAAAAACATGACATGTTGACAAACTAAAAATAAACGACAATTTAGATTTACCTTCCGTAAATATGACATTTAAAGGAACATTACAGAACTGGTTTTGCTGACAAAACAGTTGCTGGCAGTGTAAGCACTTTATGTAATCCACCAGATATATAAACTGACAAATCTGTAGAAGTTTGAAATCGATCGGCCATCTGGGTCCCGAGAAAAAAAGTGAAAAACCGATTCACTTTTTCCCATGACATCGATGCAAAAAGAAAAATGAATAAAACGCTCACTGAGCGATAAACTCCAAACACAAAATAATATTATATATTTCTCAACAAATACATGTATGTCATTTCAGACAGTAATATTTCATGGGATGTTTTCTACTATCATCGTTAGACCGTGTATAGTTTTATGTTAATCTGTGATCTTCACGGTTTTTGTTTCTTACCAATTCTGTATCGTTCCTTTAATGAAATTTTTGTTTATTGATGGACAAAAATAGAGAGAAACAAAAATGTCATAACATACTGTAAGTAACACCAAAGAGGTTTTTTTCCTTGTATAAATAGACGTCACGTACCTTCACCAGTTCCCAGCGTGTGATCCCTACTTGGTCCAGACTTGCTGCTATCAATAGACCCCTTGTTTCTCTTCCATTGGATGATGTAGGAACTTTGATCTTGAGTCCAATCACACGTGCCGCTCTCAAAATCACATAAATTGTAGCCGCCTTAAGAAAAAAGACAAAAAATGCATCATATATGAAAATCTTTTGTCTAGAAAAATTGAGTGGAAATCCACTTTTCTCCTTGAACTAGGTATGGGCTTCGAAGGAGAGCATTCCCTGAAATCAGGGTGAAATTCACGGAGGCCATGGTGCATGGTCTGGAGACTCTTATTCTTTTAAGGTAGTTTGTGAAGGAAATTACAATACCCTTAAAGCAAGGTGAAAGAGAAATAGCTCCTTGAATTGCAGCCAAATCCTGCACTTCACTGCGATTTCACGGTGGTTGCCCAACAAAAGATAGTCATAGCGCGATTTGATTAAAAATGCAAACACAAATTTTAGTCTAAATAGGGAATATTCACGTGAATGATTGCAAGTTTGCGGTAAACTCGCCAAAAACTGGGGAGGTGGTAAATAATACAAATACAAGTACATCCCTGTAAAGGGGGCAACCTTGTTTGAGTCCCAGGAGTAGGTGTCAAAGCGCCTCTTGTGGCACTTAACTTGGGTTGACAGCTAAGTGTAGGCCTGATGAAATTGGGCCCTAGTAGTCAATGGACAGAGTTAAACACAGTCAAATGAAAATGACAAACAGAGTAGAAAAATAGTACATACTGCATGAGGTTTCATCCGAGTTGTCTCCACAATGATCCATCAAGTCACACTTGTACGTCTGATCAATGCAGGCACGGTTTGTACATCTGAACTTAGAAGGAGGGCAAGAGTCTGTAATAGGAGGCAGGGCACAGTCTTGGAAGGTCAGATCGTCCAGAGCTATCTTCCCGTTGTAGTCGGCATTTCTTCCCTTGTACAGTTGAAGCTGTAATCAAGAATAAAAATAATAATAATAAAAAGTTCTTATACATGTGCAGCACATTTCACAATCACCGTCTCAATGCAGTTTTCATTAGTGCCCTGGTCATTGGGCCCAAAACATTCCTTAAACCTTTCTCAGCTCCCTGGGGAGTATAGAATACTGCCCTGAGCTGTCGTGGCACTCCAGTGGTTTTTTCATACACAACATCAACCTCTACCCTCGCAGGTACCCATTTATACCCCTGGGTGAAGAGAAGCAACTATAGTAAAGTATCTTGCTCAAGGACACATGTATGGATTTGGCTCAGGCTAACTTAGCCCCCCCGGCTGTTATAACAATATTGCGTGTGCTTTGTGTGAGCATTCACAGGGCTTCAGATAAGTGAACGGAGCCTGAAGCCAAAGCCAAAGCCAAAGTTTCAAAAAGGGCATAAGGCCGTATCCGAAACGGCGACTTCGGCTAAAGCTACGGCTAGATCGCGCGCGTCTGCCTATTCTTCAACACTGGTAGACGCGCTGATCTAGACGTAGCTGTAGCCGAAGTCGTCGTTTCGGACACGGCCTAAGAGTTCATTGTACCTGGTATGGATCCCTGCGTCGTCCAATGCTTATAGTCTGCAGTTTCCATCCGGCACCCTGATCACCTCCAATCTGCCACATCATCGTCTCTGTCTTGTCCATCATGTTAATCAAATACATTGACATGTCGCCAACTTTACTCCCGCTGAACACAAACCACATGTTCAGGATGCAGGTTGCCGAGGCAACGGCATAAACAGGGCTGACCAAGATGGCTCTCTGCTCCAAGGTGGCGAAGCCAGACGGGGCAATAAACAAATAAAAACCTGGAATAAATTCAGTAATGTTGGATCAGAACTTGACAGAAAA
This sequence comes from Asterias rubens, assembly GCF_902459465.1. NCBI lineage: Eukaryota > Metazoa > Echinodermata > Asteroidea > Forcipulatida > Asteriidae > Asterias > Asterias rubens. The sequence goes on from NC_047075.1 coordinate 1,413,271, forward strand.
ATCAGGAAGGGGCAATAAACTAATGAAAAACCTGAGATGCAGTCGGTAATATTTAGATCAGAATTTGACTGGGAAAATAGGATAATGACTTGTGAACAATCTAATTCGAAATAGAAATGACAAACAAAATGGCAATGTTGGACAGGCAATATACAAATAATGACAAGGGAAAAGAACAAATGGGCTATATTCACAGACAGACAGATAACTAATGACCAAGAAAAGTCCAATAAATAGGCCTAGTAGATCATTGAGAAACAAATGGGCAACAGTCACAGATAATGACTAATAAAAAATTTCACATACAGAATACAAATTAAAACACACTGGGGCTCATTCAGATTGTGACAGGGCATTATTCACAGGCAAAAATGATAAAGTGTACATACAGTATACATATAAATTCAAGCTAAGCTCACTCAGATTGCAATCACAATGTCAGTCAGGGCAATATATACAAATAATGACATGGAAGTGATAGATGATTGAGAAACCAATGGGCAATATTCTCAGAAAATGACCTGCAAGGAAAATATGCTAACAAGTACACAAATTAAAACATGCTGGGCTCACAATAATAGATAGATCTCTAATGAAAGGTGGAAAAATATACAAAAATATCAAAACAGCAATGCAACTTTTCAAGTACAACATAAAATCATGGAAGTAAAATCCAAAATGCAAGTATCAAAACATTTATCATGTAAAATGATCAAGATATCAAAATGTCGACAAAAATACAAATATGAAACAATTTATCAGTGACAATGTGAAAATATCAAAATGACAAGTTTATGCCACAGAATTCAAAATTGAATCAAGAGATACAGACCAGCTGAGGTGCCTTCTGAGTGGTCCTTCCTTGGGGCAAGGTTCGGTGTCGACGCAGTCATGTCTCCGTTTGATCTCGTCCAATCAAAGTTATTCAAAGCTGTTTCCTTGAAGCCGCACCAATCAGCTTCGAAGGTACATTGCTCAGCTGTGGAAGACAAATTTCAGTTTGAAAAACAGTTTCTACTAAACTGCTTTATTATGTTTAAACCTAGTCGAGCCGTAGTTTAATAGTTTTATAGGGGGTTCAATTAAATTCAATTCAATATTAGTTTATTTTCATATAAAAATACAAGACCAAATAAAAAGTCATAGACTAATGGCATTTGGTTAACAATAAAATTACATCAAAAATATATAGGGGAGAACAAATAAAACTTCATAGAGTGGGATTTAAAGAGAAGCCAGAAGTTTTGACCTGTGTTTTTACAATTGGAAAATTAACAGCGCAACTGATTGCTTTCAACACGTTAATTCACTTTGCAATTGCTTTCACATGAAGAATGAAGCTGGGTTTTGGAAAACATAAACAAGGTAAAAACCTATGGGAAAACATGTTACCATTCGGAATAGTAGGTTAATTTCTATCTATAATTATGCTAGTTACAAGTGAGATGGATGGAAAACCCGGCCCGAAACCCCCATGCACTTCAGAGAGTATAAAAACATTAGATGCAATGACTGAAAGAGGCAATGACTACTTGACTTGTTTGACAACTCTTTGGGTCAAGTTTCAGTGCAAGTAATGCTTTAGTACATGAGATGCATTATACATTGTAAGTTGTCAATAGAGGGCGGTATATAAGATGAGTGGAATACACGCAAAATCAGGCGAACAATGTATGCTACATTATTCATGTATGAAAATATGGGTTTTGAGGGTTTGTCGCTTAATTCTTATAAAACTTTATCCCTGGTAGGAGATTTTAAACTCTGAATAACTTACGGCAGTTCTTCTCGTCCAAGCCATTGTGGCACTGAGATTTGAAATCGCAGACTTGTTCCATCGGCAGACATTGAGGCGTCGTTCCCTTGGTGCACTGGAAGGGCATCTCCGGTGGGCAGTCATTGGGCACTGGTGTGGTTGCTATGGTAAACAAAGAAAGGAATTGGTCAAAATCTGAGATGAAATGTGTCAAAGTTGCCAGTTGCCCTTGTCATTACTTGATTACTTATGAAAAGGTGAGGTCTACTCCCCGCAAACCATCCACGAGCAGCCTCGATACCATGGGCAGCAAATTGTATCTATTGACCTGATTCACCTGGCGTCATCATTAGAACAATCTTGGATGCGCCATACTGGTGGGCAATGTCACTGTGCGTTCTTCAGTGAAGTGCGCACAGTGCAACGACACTGATTGGCTCCCAAGGGTGACTGCCTTGCGTGCACACTTGTTTAAAGAGTTTGTGCGAGTGAACGAGCAAGTATTGTGACGCGATTCCATTTAAAATGAATCTTGTTTTTGCATGGTCACCCTAAACTGCAAGCAGCTATACACAAGGTCAAAGAAGAACAGAGGGGACCAGTTGCTCTGTGACTCTTTTGCAGGTTAGCACATTTTATTGAACCAATTCCAGGGGTTATGAGCGAGCAAGCGTACTAAGAATAAAATGGCGCGGTGATATCAAACACTCCTGGAAACGAGGTTGATCCATGAGTAAAGGGGAGGATGTGAGTCACTGATTTCCTTCTTGTAGTTTGGAACATTTTTACGGGGCGAGGGGACAAGATACTTACTCATTGGAGCTGAAGTGGTTCCTACAACAGGGAAGTCTCCGCCTGTATAGATCTGACACTCCGGTGTGAAGGTAATATCATCCACAGCAATGTCACCAGACGTTACTCCTCCATTTGTAGTTGCACTCAGAACAACCTGGTAAGATTTTTAAAAAGTAAAACAAATCCCATTTCCAAACAGCGTGTGTCGAAAATATATATATTTGAAATTCTAGAGAGAGAAAGAAGATATTGTCGACAGCAATGTCACCAGACGAAACCATTTCATTTCTAGTGGTCCTCAGAACAACCTCAGTTGGTAGAGCTCCAGCATGTTAATCCGGGGGTTGAAGGCTCAAGTCCCACCCTACTCAATTTGTCTTTGTTCAACCCCTGATTATTTACAATTTACCAAGTCAGTTTCCGTTATGGATGTTAACTTAATTTTACAACATCATTACGGATAGGGAATTTGCAAATTTCAGCTCGGATCAAAGCTTGATAAATTGGAAAGGCCTTAACACTATGTGAACCTTTGTCTTGAAAATGGAGTTAAAATCTTCTTTTCTTCTTGAAATAGGTCTGGGATTGAATGAAGAGCAATCCCTGAAACCATGACGAGACCCACAGAGACCTTGATAAATGGTCTGGATGCTCTTTTTAAAAGTTGGTTTCAGGGAATTACCATTCCCTTAAAGCATTGTCAAAGATGGCTCCTTGAATTCCAACAAAATCCTGCACTTTCAAGGTGGTTTTACAGGAAAGATTTTCAGTGTGATGGAGAAGGGATACAGCTACGATTGAAGTAAATAGGATTAAAGTATCACTTTGTTGAAGGGCAATTGTTTACCTGGAAAGGTTTTCCGGTGATGAGTAACGAGAGGGAAGCTTTCTTCCACCACTCTAGATTCTCTCCTCTGATGGTCAGCTGTGGTGTTAGGTCTCCATTGACAGCCGTCCTGGTATAAACAACGATACTCCCGATCTTATCTCCCTTCATGTGGTAGAAGAATCGCATCTGTGGGTTTCAAATAGAAAAGGTTATTTAACAATATCAATGATACACGAAACCTTCATTGTAGTCAAATTTTCTTTGTTCAACCTTAAATCATCTAAAATTAACCCAGTTAGTTTTCTTTGTGGCTTATTATTTGATTTAAGAAATAAAAAGTCACCTTAAGGTGATCCCGTGGATGTTGCTTCCCCGGTTGAGTCGTAAAAAAAGAAACTGCCAACATAGGGCTAGAGAGGTTAGTTCGTAGAGCGCTGACACGTTAATCTAGAGGTCGTTGGTTCAAATTCCACTCTAGTCAATCTGTCTTTGTTCAACCCTTACTCATTTAAACTTACCCAGAAAGTTTTCCTTGTTTATTGTTTGATTTTTGACAGACTTACATGTACGGTGGCAGGTTTTTTTATACCACCAAATACTTTTGTTGTCTTTCCTTTGTCAAGTTAAGGTTTCATTGTGGCAACGATAGTTTGAAGGAAACAATTACTCGCAAAGCTAGAGAAAATCCAGAAAAACAATATCCAGGGTGGACATATAATTTTTTTTGAAAGACATTCTTACCGTGCATGCTTTTGTTGTCTGCATGGCCACACTATTGATCTGAGCACTGCGTCTGCGATTTGATGAAGGATCATATCCCATGTAGATAAAAGAACCTGTAAGACACATCACAAAACATACCAATCAACCTTTGACCTTAAAGCCATTATACACTTTCGGTACAGAATTTTTTTTTAAAGTTCACAGATTTACAAATAATTTACAGGCTTTACAGAAGGTAATGGTGAAAGACTTATTTTGAAATATTATTCCATGAAATGCTTAACTTTTTGAGAAAATATTAAAACAATATCAATTCTCGATAAACACATGTCATGACACGGCGAAACGTGGGGAAACAAGGGTGGGTTTTCCTGTTGTTTTCTCCCGACTCCGATGACCAATTGAGCCTAAATTTTCACAGGTTTGTTATTTTATATATAAGTTGTGATACACGAAGTGTGGGACTTGGACAATACTGTTTACCGACAGTGTACAATGCTTTAAGTTGAGGTCACAGTTTATCCACCTGGTTTACTAGTGGGTCTATTTTACTCAACCCCCAAAATCCCTGATTTTTCTGATCAGCATTCTTGCCTGACTTTTGCAGCAAAAATGCTCTGGTCAGTTTTCCTGACCAAGTGACCTGCCACTCCATGATCCTGAGGTTACCATCCGGCCAAGTCCATCTGGTTGGTTATTTTAGCTTATGAAATTACAACCCCCCCCTCTCAAGCCCAAAGGATCTTGCTACTCTTCTTGACCTATCAACATACCAGTCCATGATCCTGTGGTGTGGTCACCGTCCGGCCCAGTCCATCCGGCTGGTTTTGTCGTCGGTCTCTTCCAGTCGATCAATCCAGACGACATTTGTTCCCAGTTGCAGAAGCCCTGATCAAAATTGCAGCGTGTGTATTCACCTATAAAATAACATTGCAAGCAGAACAACAGAGTATAAACCTAGGTACTACAGAATGTTTCAGTTAACGACACAACCATGAGAATCCAAAACCAAAGCTAAAAAACTTCTGCAAGACTCTTTTTTTTCTGGGTCGATGCAGCACAACAGTTGGTATGGACCATGACTCGCCTCGAAATAACTCCTGGCACCCACAACAATTAAAGTGGTGCCCTGTGCTTTTGCTGTGGTGCCCTTTGCAAGGTTCCAATACAAATTCACTTTTTCCTCGTAGAAGTGCCCCTTATTAGAGAAAAATTGCTGTGCCCCTTCAAGAACGAAGTTTAAGGCCTGCAATTACATATCAGAACATCGATTTGCCACAAAAGAAAAGAGTAAATACAGTCAGGTGTCTTGCCCAAGTTTCATCACCAGGGGCTGATTTCACAAACAGCTAAGGTTAATCTTAAAAGGAATGTTACAGAATTGGTAAGAAACAAAAATCATGAAGATCACAGATTTACTTAAAACTTACACGATCTAATGATGATGATAGTAGAAAACATCCCTTGAAATATTTCTGTCTGAAATGTTATATTTGATGAGGAATAAATAATCTACTTTATCGCTCAGTGAGCGTTTTTTTTTTATTTTAATTTTGACATCAATGCAATACAAAATTGGTAATCGGTTTTTCACTTTTCTCTCGTGACCTAGAGATGGCCGATCGATCTCAAACTTCTAGGTGTGTCAGTTTATGTATATGACAGATTACATAAAGTGCTTACTGCCAACAACTGTTTTGTTAACAAAAAGCAATTCTGTAATGTTCCTTTAACTGCAAATTAATCGTAGTTGCTAATGAAAGTGTGATGTCAAAATACAAATCACAAATGGTTTTACTGACAACTCATCCTACGATGAATCTTCATGCTTCGTGAAATCGAACCCAGATACTGACATGACTGAACTATACACTGAGTAATAAATATAAGGAAAACAAATTATAAATAAACAAATAAAATCTTACCACAAACATTATCTGCCTCGTCCGATCCGTCGCAGCAATCATTTTGGAAATCACATTTTGCTGATGACGGATAGCAGTGGTTAGAGGTACATTTTTCATGCTGAGGTGGGCAGGAATCTAAGAATGATAACTCGTATCCACAGTTATCAAAGCGGAGATCGTCGATGGCAAAACCGGACTGTGGGGTGTCGGAAGTGTCTTCAAACTCAAGGAGTACCTATAAAAAACAAAAATATAATATAGTATAGCGACGGTATCCACGAAAGTGCTCTGGCGCTTGGTCTAATAATAATGTTGTCCACGACACCCTTACTGTATAGGTAAAACCTAAGAATATTATTGCAATTTTATTAATAATATTATTACAATTTTGTTATCATTTTTAATATCATTTTCTCAAAATGACCACTGTACCTGGAAGTCGTTGAGGCAACTTGGAATGTCCGCCTGCTGTAGATTCCAATTATTGTACTGACCGACATTATCAGACAGTTTGGAGAGCAGACGTTGCGTCAAGCCATACTTGATCGAGATTGAAATCTCGCCATACTTTGGTCCGAACATGTAGTAGTACATTCGGAACTTGCAGCCCGTGCCGGCGAGATGGTAGGTCTCCGAAACCATCTTGGCCTTCTGGGTTTTCTGTGAGATGGTGCCGTCAATGTACATGTAGACACCTGTATGTGTTTGGAAGGAGAAAATAGAATTAGTTTTTGCAACCAAAAGGAGCTATGGTATAAATGCAAAAACAGTGTTAAGGGTCTGATAGTGAAGGATCTGGTTGCTTTAAATGCAATCTATGGGAAAATTAGAACAGGATAAGACCAGTTAACACTGGCAAGAACTTGATCAAAGCTCAACAGTATGTGATATTTTTATCCCTAGTTGCTGATAATTTCACAGGCAAAAAACATTGTTAATGGCCCGACGTTTTGACCATAGCAGAGTCTTTCTCGAAGGCCAACAATTTTTGTTTTGAAGGATATGGGGAGGGAATAAGAGATAAAGCAGGGGAGGTGAACAAAAATATTAAATAAATGACAACAAAATGTCTGATTTTTATGTGTCAGTATGAGATTTCAGATGCTTATCACCATGATCACAGATCGAAATTGACCCAGAGCTGTCAACATTTGCATCTTGCAACCAGGGAGACTTCATACAACAGTCAGGGAGATATTTAGAATTACATTCAACAAAACAGAGACAAAGTTTCCATAATCAAGGAGACTTTCAAATTAGTCCATCAGAACATGGAAAGATTGGTTTATTGTCAGGGAACTTTCTTGGCAGATCTGCTTGACCTACCTGGTCTGTTGAGCGCTGTGTGGTCGTTGACAGGTCCACCAAAGTCACTGGATTGACTCTCATTGTGGAACTTCAAGCTGACGTCACCGAACTGTCTCCAACTGCATGATGTTTGATCCTCAAAGTTACAAACAGCCGCTGGAAAACATTTCAAAGTCGGAAATCTTAGCGAGAGATGCTCAGCAAATACAAAATTAACAGGGAATCAGTTACAAACTTGAGAGGGCATATTGAGGGCAATGCCATTTTCATTTTGCAAAGGGCACTTCCATTAGAAAACCTGTAAGTCTATGGGAAGATCTGTAAGTCCATGAGGGGGGCACCAAGGCATAGATCAGGGACAACAGAGATCATGGTCTCTGTGGCCTGCATTAAAATCCAGGCTTGGTGCATGGTATTTTGGCTAGTAATTTATCAACAAGCAAATAGTCCACAAACCTATAATCACTATACATTCAATGAGCTTTGACCTTAGCTGCAACATCACGGACCAATCTCCCTCTCAATATCAGTCAAGGTACCTAGCTGACTCATTCAAATCTTTATTAGGCTAAAGACTCATCTCTTTGTAACTAAAAGTTAATGTGCTTAGAAACACAAGGATTAAGCGCTCTATAATAAATGTTATTATTATTATTATTATTATTATTAATCTTGGCTTCAATAACAGAAATCTAAAAAAATTAATATCAATACTTACAACAATCTTTTTCATCCGACCCATCCGTGCAGTCATGAACGAAGTTACAGTAAAGGTCATGACCTATACAGGCTCCGTTGTCACATCGGAATTGGTTCTCTTCACAGTCAGGATGAGCTGCGAAATACAATAAGATGGTCAAGTATTAAAAGAAAGGAATAATTGTAATACAAGATACCATTAAAGGAAAGCTCCATTTAAGAATTTCCGAGTTGGGTGACAAAAACTTTGAAAGTATAGACCCCTTGCAATATGCAAAATCTCCGAAAACAAAATGGCCACATAACTGAATACAAATCTCAGGATGTTCTCATCTTTAAACTGTGGCTGTGCCGAGATGTAGCACAAAGAGCTACTCCAGTAGCTTTTTCCCTCGTACTGCATCTCTTTGGAACTCCTTGCCTGGTGCATGTTTCCCTTCATCCTATGATCTGCCATCTTTTAAGAGGAATATGAATTCCTACCTTCAGCTCCACTGAGTTTCTGCATGTCTATGTTTTCTTCCTTGTAGGTAACCTAGAGTGGCTTTTAGCCTTGTTTTGGGCGACTTGCATAAAAAAAAAAAAACGTTTATCAGTTAACTCACTTGTTGGTACTGCATGATCAGGGAGAGAGTTTGTTGGGTCAACTCGGCAAGCCTTAGTGAAGGAGATGTCATCAATGGCAATGTTCTCACCAGGAGGCACTGTACTGGACGAGGTCACCTCAAATACAGCCTAAGATATGAAATAAAATATAATTAACTAATGGGAGCCTTTTGGACGGTCCTTATTCACAGTACTGTGCATGCTCAGACCTATGCGCACAATACCGAGCATGTGCAGGCATGCTCAGAGCTAGAAAAAGGACCATTAATCTCAACCTCGCTACCATGGGCAGCGCGCCGTATCACCCGCTAGCTCTGCGTACGGCTCTAACCCCTGGGAGGGAACTCCGATCCGTGTCTTTGATTGGCTACCATATACGCGCAAAATTTTAAAAGCTATGCGTCTCCAAAAAGCTCTATATGCCGAAACTTGTGCGTAATCAAGATGTACGTTCACTTTTTTAGTCACGCAACACTGAACGCCAAGGCAAGGTTATGACTTTTATTACACACAGCGCATCCAGCGTGTGCGCGATTAACACCCGTCACAGAACGGATCAACCACAGGACTAATTGTAATATCCCTCATATTTGGATATTTTGGAGTTACACTTCCAGGGGTTATGATCGAGTAAGGCATGCTGGGAAAAAAATGGCGCGGCGAGAGCGATCACCCCTGGGAACGAGGTTGCATTAGTCTCCCATTGATTATGGCTTCTTATATAGCACTCAAATCCATCACTCAGTGAATCTGAAGATGCTTCAACACTCAGTGTTTCCTACATCAAATCCATCACTCAGTGAATCTGAAGATGCTTCAACACTCAGTGTTTCCTACATCAAATCCATCACTCAGTGAATCTGAAGATGCTTCAACACTCAGTGTTTCCTACATGCTATTGTGTAGCAGTGAATCTGAAGATGCTTCAACACTCAGTGTTTCCTACATCAAATCCATCACTCAGTGAATCTGAAGATGCTTCAACACTCAGTGTTTCCTACATCAAATCCATCACTCAGTGAATCTGAAGATGCTTCAACACTCAGTGTTTCCTACATCAAATCCATCACTCAGTGAATCTGAAGATGCTTCAACACTCAGTGTTTCCTACATGCTATTGTGTAGCAGTGAATCTGAAGATGCTTCAACACTCAGTGTTTCCTACATGATATTGTGTAGCAGTGAATCTGAAGATGCTTCAACACTCAGTGTTTCCTACATCAAATCCATCACTCAGTGAATCTGAAGATGCTTCAACACTCAGTGTTTCCTACATCAAATCCATCACTCAGTGAATCTGAAGATGCTTCAACACTCAGTGTTTCCTACATGATATTGTGTAGCTCAGTTTTTAAAATATGAGACTTATTCCTTTACATAGCATCATTTATTAATGGTTTACAAAGTAGTGTGGTACAATATGCTGCCAATCAAACCAGGAACACCGCGCCGAACCCCTTCTCTTTTTTATAAGTGCACTGGGTTCTTTTGTGTAAATTACACAGCCACAGGCATGACAGGACCGACGGCTTTATGTCCATTTGTAGGACGCAGCAATAATGGTTAAAGGTCATGCTTTTAAGGACACAAGTGTAACGATTAGAACTCAAACCTACACTCTGCTGAATAGAAACATCAGCTTGAGTCTGATGTTCTTATCCACTCGGCCACGCCACGCCACAAGAAACAAGAAACACTAACCTGGAATTTGGCTCCTATCTTGATGTCCTGCTCCGCTCGTATCCATCCATCTTGAGTAACTTCTTCTACTTTGAAGACCGTTGTCGGTTCGTCCAGAGTTGAGAAACGGGCTCGAACCTTCAACATGTTGACTCCCTTTCCGTACATCCTGTACCAGAATCGCACCTTGACAAGAAAAAGAAAAAAAGAGTTACATATTTTAAAATATTTTTCCAACCTTGGGTGGTTGACTTGGCATTGTGGTAACTTTCCTCGCCGTCCACCTCTAGGACACCGGTTAGAATTACCCGGGGACACTTCATGTACATGGATTGGGTTTTCAGTCCGCACCTGACTGCGTGGGTTTTCCCTGGAATAAATCTCTGGGGTTTTCCTCCCACATCTAGAGCTGAAACTTCCGTCTTTGATTTCTCTCCATTCGGTATTTGGCTAGTATAGTGATTAAGTTCCCCTTTCTATGAGTCATTGCCTTCACATGAAATGACATGAAGGAAATTAAATTTTGTTTTCCTTTTTTTTGTAGACGTTTTCGAAACTGCAGAAAGTGGAATGACAGATGCTGTAAAAAAGTATATTAATTTCATACCCGCTGCCAAAACATAGGATTCGAACTGCCTCTAGCTCCTGGGCAACCTCGGTAGTCTAGTTGGTAAGACACTGCTCTAGAATTGCAAGGGTCGTGGGTTCGAATCCCACCCGAGTAACATACCTTTGATATTTTTTTACAGGACTCAGAAAGTACTGAGTATACAGCGCTAACACACATCGGTGTATGGGTAAAAACCAAAACTAAAATTTCATATCACTTAACACGAAGAAAATGTGCTCTTTAAAACATGCATCTCACTTCAAGATTTGGTTTGGGTGAAACATTGTTTTTGCCAGTGAAAGACTGATATTTCAAAGATTGTTTTAACTCACAATGCAAGATCCATCTATTGGTGGCTTCATGAAAACTACACTGTTGAGCTGAGCCAGCTTACCATCCACCTTATCAGCAACGTAAGCAAAGCTTCCTGGAAACAAAAGAGTAAGACAATTTTTGTTTAAGTCGGCACGTAAATCCAGAGGCTAAAAAGGTTCCAATTCTGCTCCAATAAACTTTGTTCAACTAAGAGAGTTTCGGGTAACACCATGTGAATATCTCTTTCAAGAAGTGTTGGTTCTGAAAAGAACCGGAACCGGTTTTCAAAGTTTCAAATCCTACTCTTTATACAACCCAAAGTTACTTAAACTTTACCAGTCCCTTGTGGTTTATTTTTCTCTCAACACGGCCAAGTCATAGAAGTAGGCCTACAGGCCAGACAACGACTGTTGGCAATATGATACTTCTTATTGATGACAGCGGAAGAGTCACAGTAAAACCGGCGAGCAAAACTCAGGAATTTTGGCTAATGGGAAATTAATGTTATGAAGTGGGCGACTATCCTTATACCTTGTAGGGTGTTAGTGGTGTGATCAGGGAACCCAGTCTGGGTTCCTTTGTCCAACACCCAGTCAAGATCATCCTTTGTGGATTGTAGTTACACTTACCGGCGAGAAAAACTCAGAAAGTTTGGCTAATGGGAAATTAATGTAATGAAGTGGGCGACTATCCTTATACCTTGTAGGGTGTTAGTGGTGTGATCAGGGAACCCGGTCTGGGTTCCTTTGTCCAACACCCAGTCAAGATCATCTGTTGTGGACTGTTTGTAGTTACACATTCCAGACTCGAAATCACATCTTTCTACGTAGGCATCTGCTGAGTGAAAAACAGGAGATTATCAATTAGATATATCAGTATGAGTATGATGTTAATTTTGGTTTTTACCCATACACGGATGTGTGTTAAAAACCAAAATTAATATTCTTTATCCCCGATGCAAATTTAACATCTATTATATCGTTGCGGTGCCCGCTGCCAAAACATAGGATTCGAACTGCCTCTAGCTACCAGGCAACCTCGGTAGTCTAGTTGGTAAGACACTGCTCTAGAATTGCAAGGGTCGTGGGTTCGAATCCCACCCGAGTAACATGTCTGTGAAATTTTTTCACAGGACTCGGGAAAGTACTGAGTAAACAGTGCTAACACACATCGGTGTGTAGGTAAAAACCAAAATTAATATTCTTTATCCCCGATGCAAATTTAACATCTATTATATGAATATGATGGTTGATTGAAAACAAATTATTAACTCACTGGCTACCTTTGGGATAAGTCTCGATTTCCCCTTGTGATTATATTCTGTGAGAACACACTCAAATGCATACAATATTTGCATTTTTTTCCCGAAGCGAATTTAACATCTATTAAGATAGCTTTATTCAATGAAATTTTGTGTCTCTTGCTTGGTGTTTTAACTAAAATTAAGCGATGAAAAAAATACAAAGGTAATATACTTTTTACAATAATTAGGAAGGCTTAATAAAATTCCGATAAGACTTGAGGCTTTGCATGGTGGAAAAAATACTAAGAAAGTAAGATCTGCGTTGACACCTGGGCCCAATTTCATAGAGCTGCTAAGCACAAAAATTTGCTGAGCATGAAATTTCTTCCTTGATAAAAAATAGGATTACCAATCAATTGTCCATGTGATTTTCAGGATAAGCAAACAACAGCTAAATACCAGTAACAAGCAATATGCAACAAATGTAAATTTGGTTGGTAAACCTGTTTTTGCCATGGAAGAAATTTCATGCTAAGCAAAATTGTGTGCTGAGCAGCTCTATGAAATTGGGCCTAGGTAAAAATCTCTTTTGTGAGTAATAGTGTCTCTGGGTTGAGCCGTTTTGTTCTGCTTGACGTTGTAATCACTTTGCTCTGACCATCTTCTGGAGAATAAAGGTAAGACCTTATCCGAATTGGTGGCTACGGCTGCGGCTGCGTTGCCAGGGAAGATGCTAAGGGCGTCCTATACTTCAATGCATGATGACTAGCCGTAGCCGTAGCCGCCAATTCGAATACGGCCTAATATTTTGTTTTTCCCTCCTACCGCAGTTTTGTTCATCAAAGCCGTCCCCACAATCGTCTGAGTAATCGCACAAGCGAGACTCAGGGATGCAGATTTTGTTCGGGCAGACAACCTCACAAGGATAACTCTGGTCCAGTTGGCAGTTCTCAAAAGTGATGTCGTCAATAGCAACGGAATCGCCGTCTGTGGCATCTGCTTCTACTTGAATCTGAAGAGTAAGATTATTAAAGGTTGTAAAAGTAAATGGAGGTCCTAGAACTTATTGGTGGTCATAGCATTAGGCCAAATAACAAAAAATACCAGTTGATCGTCCGGATTTTTCTTCAGTTTGAATCAACCGCAAACTTATTTATACCTATTAGTTGCGAGAGGACCTGTGTTAACACTAACACTAACAGGGTCGGATAACACTGATATTGTTTTATGAAACAGACGGTTACAAGTGTCAGAGAGCATCAAGTAAGATTCGGGAAAAGCTCCTAGGCCAGACCTTTTGAAAAGATGGGTAAAAAAAAAGAAAAAAAAAGTAAATAGTAAAAAAAGGACGAGGCCACAAAAAAGCATGCGGGCGGGGATGTTCAACTGGTATTTTTTTTATTTGACAATAGTTATTTATTTATTTTACACCCAAAATCACTATTAGCGCCAAAAACACCAAAAACAGGATGTGGGAGGAAAACCTCAATAGGCAAAAACCCACGCCATCAGGCAGAAATGACATGAAAGACTAAACCGGGGTTCACAGAGGTGAGTGAACCATTGTGCCAAGAGACACAATTAGTCAAAACTGTGTATGGGTGTTTGCTGTTTCTTACATAACTATTCAAAACTATGCATGCATAGCGTGTCGTGGCCAAGTAGTTATTAAAGAAAACTAGATTAAACCCTTGGTATTTTTGTTCAGCTAATTGTGAGTGCGATTCCCAGTCGTTTGCATGGGTGTCCTTGAGCAAGATACTTTCAACAGCTATAATTCCATTTTCTTAACTAAAATTTAAGCAGAAACTAGCGGCTGATTTGACTCACCCTGAATGGTGACTTCCTGCGGCCTAGATTGATGACCGCTTGTATCCATTTGGTGTCCTTCCCATCCCCAATGGGGTACCATAGATCGGCTGCATCGGATGGCTTCTCAGGGTCAAGGGCTCTGACCGTCAACTGACCACCAGAGAGCATCTAGGAAAAAACAAATCAAGGAATAAGTACACATTGGACATGTTGGAGCAAACACAACACATACTTTGTGTATCTGTGTCACAACAGACAACCACGTTATCTTCTTGTTGTTTCTTTAAAGCCATTGGACCCTTTCGGTACAGGAAAAAAAAAAAAAAATGTTCACAGATTTACAAATAACTTACAGGGTTTACAGAAGGTAGTGGTGAAAGACTTCTCTTGAAATATTATTCCATGAAATGCTTTACTTTTTGAGAAAACAGTAAAACAATATCAATTCTCGATATCGATAATTACGGATTTATTTTAAACACATGTCATGACACGGCGAAACGTGCGGATACAAGGGTGGGTTTTACGTTATTTTCTCCCGACTCCGACGTCTGCTTGAGCCTAAATTTTCACAGGTTTGTTATTTTATATATAAGTTGTGATACACTAAGTGTGGGCCTTGGACAATACTGTTTACCGAAAGGGTCCAATGGCTTTAAGTGAGAGATCGCCTAACATCACAAGGCCGGACAGCTACTTCAAGGTGGGGGCTACACTTAACCGATTTGGGCTGTCGACCCAAACTATCCGTCACCGGGGGAACGTTGCCACCTACTCATTGGGCTGAAACTGGGTTACCCTCATCACAGTCTAGAGGGATGTAGGCATGGGAGTCATCAACTATGTGGCATGGTTGGCGTGTGAGTAAAGCGCTCGTCTCTCACCAAGGTGACCCTGGTTCGATTGCCGGCCAGGGCCATATGCGAGTTGAGTTGTGCGTTGGTTCTCTGCTGTGCCACGAGGGTTTTCCCGACCATACGGTTTTCTTCCCTCGGGAAAAATCAAACACTTTCGATCTTGGCTGTGCTCCATGGTCATAATGGGTTGATGTGGCTGGCAGCCAAAGGCGCCCTTGCAATGCCTGCTTCACAAACACGTTGTAGCCGCGTCCTTCGCAATTCAGCTCTTAGCTGCGAGTAAGGATGATTAGCCCCCCCCAAACTATCAACTTAAAACCTGAGTGGTAGAGCAGAATGCACTACCTTCCCAGTGATTTCCCAGAAAGCCTTGCTTGATCATGAACACAATACAGGCACCTTATTAAGCCAAAGCCGAAAGTGATACTCACATAATCAACAAACCAGAACTTCAGTGTGCACTGGGCACTGGTGGGGCCAAGAAGTGGACTTTCAATGATGGCTGGACTGTTAAAGATGCCATTGCCGTATCCGACCTTCAAGAAGACTCCTGTTTGACCATTGTGATCAGCCTCTGGTATTTCCCCAGTAGATCCCTTGTGTCTCCACCAGGACCATAGTCCGGAGCTGACATCCATGTAACCACACTTCTTCTTGTCTTCAAAGTCACACGGACCTGTAAGCATCAGAAAATAAAAAACACTTACACTTAAGTAGGATTTCAAACTTTGCATGGTTGAAGTCTAGCTAAGAGAGGTTTGCGATAGCGCATGAGAAAATCTCTTTTAAGCAGTGCCAATTATCTTGACTAACGAATCCCAAACTGTCTTAATACTGGTAAAATTTAACACTGGCAAGGACTAGGGATAACCCACCAATCTCGGTTACTATGGAACTGAGTTTTACGTTTCTCTGGGTCAGTTTTAACAGAATTTATGTTTTAGAAGAATTTTAACTGGGTCAACTTTTCTCTGGGTTAAAAGTGAAAGGAATCTCTGGGTCACTCTTAATCCGTGTAGAAGACTTTTGTACAATCTCGGCTTGGCAGTTAACGGTTGTATGGCTTCTGACTGGCACCCCTGAACAAAGATATTGATTAATAGGGACACCGCCAAAAAGGGCTAGATAGCTCAGTTCGTAGAGCACCGGCTTGTTGGAAGTTGTTGGTTTGATGAGTCCAATGAGTCAACCTTAAAGGCAGTGGACACTATTGGTAGCTACTCAAAATAATTATTGGCATTAAACCTTACTTGATTACGAGTAATGGGGAGAGGTTGATAGTGTAAAACATTGTGAGAAACAGCTCCCTCGTTTTCGAGAAAGAAGTAATTTTCCACGATTTTGATTTTAAGACCTCAGATTTATAATTTGAGATCTCGAAATCAAGCATCTGAAAGCGCACAACTTTGTGTGACAAGGGTGTTTTTTTCTTTCAGTAATATCTCGCAACTTCGACGACAAAACTTTCACAGGTTTGTTATTCTATGCATATGTTGAGATACACCAAGTGAGACGACTGGTCTTTGACAATTACCAATAGTGTCCAGTGTCTTTAAATCATGTGAAACTAACCGCAATCTTTCTCGTCCTCTCCATTCGGACAATCCGAGACCCAATCGCAGAGTTTGCTAGTAGGGATACAGTACTGGTCATCGTCAGGCTGTGATGTACACTGCCATTTATCGACACCACAGGGACCAGCTGTTGGAACATAAGGCCTAGACGGGAAGGTTCCTGAAATAAATAAATAATTTGACAGTGAGGTAAAGAAGTTCTCTGGGTCAGTTTTAAACTGTGTAACTTAAGTCCTACTCACATTCAAAGATTGTTCTTATCTTTGAGTGTGAGTGTGAGTAAGACTTAAATTGTTTGTTTCTCGCAAATAGCAAAATATCAAAAGAGGGGGGCTGTTGAACCCACAGAGATATAGGTCATGCGTACGCACTTCGTGCATGACAACATACAATGCGGACGTCGAATGCCCCCTCTGCCTACCCATAATGCATCGCGGTTCTGAATTGCGATAAACCTTATGCCATGGTGTAGAAGTAGAATATGTAGGCTTTATGGGTAATTGACCCTTGTGAGTAACTTTTCTTCTGGGGGTGTGTTATTAGTTATACCAGTTACAAATGGTGCATTAACATGGCCATTTGGACCTGTTTCTGTTAAGCATTATTCTGTTTTGCTTAGCTAGTTATTGTGCTTTAAGCGGTTGGCCCCAGACCGGAGTTGTAATTTAGAGGCTCTTCCGAATTGGGAATCGAACCAAGGAGGAGGGACTGAAGGCACAGGATGAAAAAAACCTGTTTTGATAAGCGGGAGTCAAGAGACACTTACCGGTGAACAGTTTACAAGTCGGAGTGAAAGAGGTGTCATCAATTGCAATGTCTCCAAATGGACCGTCTCCTGCAACTCCTTCTAAGATCACCTGCAAGTAGGAATAATACATGTAGATTGATTTCTCAGAGCCTTGTCCCACGAGGCAACTTTTTGCAGGCAACTTGGAGGCAACCGACTGTAGTGCATGCTGCAGGACCACTTTGGTAGCACATGAGTCATTTAAAAAAATTGTTTTAACGCTATGCTATTGCAGACGGAAAGTTTACTTAGATTGCACTAAGCATCATCAACCACCATATTTGATGAAATGTGCACACGTGCAAGGCTATCAATGGCTAAGAGCTGTGTGTACAGCACGTACACATATGCACTTTTGCGTTGTTTATACATCAAATATGGCGGTTGATGACACCCTAGTGCAATCCATCTATTATCTATTCTATTTCAGGCGTCAATCTTTTCATGTACTTAATTCGACGGGACTCTGGAGCGCCTAATTATGCAGATATTATGCATATAACCTTTGACCTACTCGTACCTGGAATGGTGTAGTGAATGTGAACTTGACATCAATTCTTTCCCAGTAATCTCCGGAGTGACCAGTGCGAGTGTAGTGCGTCGTCTCAATGCCGTTTGTCTCTGCCCAGGATTTCACACGTACTGTGTTGATATCATGACCGTACATGTAGAACCACAATCGAAGCTGAGAAAAGAAAAATTATATTTGGTTTAAATTTCAATGAACGACAAGATAACTGTGAGAAAGAGTCATCCAAAGTCAACAGACGTTAAGGGTAGGGGCTTGCTTTGGCAAGTACTCCAAAATTTAATGACCGTTAAAACATATTTGGTGAGACGCACTACAGCTGTTGATGTAGTGGCTGGTACCCACAATCAAAGCTTAACTCGAGACATACGCATTGTAAATGGAGGGCGCTCTTCATGTGGGCTGCCATATTTTTGATTTCACTCTCAAGTTTCATTTTTAAATCCATCTACATCCGTGTCTAAATTTGCTGTAATTACTTTCTTGTACCAAAGTTGCATTGTTTTTACTGCCTTCATTGTTTCATGGTGTTCATGAACCTTTTTTGCCTGTAAAATTTTTAAAGCTATTTTGCTTATATTTTTTTTATACTGTTCAATCAATGTATGTAATTTTATTAATCTTTTGCCATTTTTACTGTTATGCGCCCTCGAACAGGCTGGTCCTGGAGAGAGCGCACTATAAAACCAATAAATTATTAATTAATTATTATTAAATATGTATACCTACCTCACAGGTTTGACCAGCTGGTACAGGCTGCAGAGGAGCGAACGCCAAACGAGCTCGATCGTTCAACTTGGCCGAACTGGAATCAATGTAGATGAAACTTCCTAGAATGTTATTGATAAAAAAGACATTTCCTTTCAACAGGGAATTTTACGACAGAAACTTGTTTCTGGTCAGGGTAGTACAAAAATTATATTTTAAAATTCATTCTACAGAGTGGTACACAAAAAAAAGAAATAAATTTTAACAGCAATTTTCTCCTAGTTGTCGAGTATATTAAAAATATTAATTTTTAAAGCACAAGTGACAACAAAATAAAAGCTAATCAAATTTCTGCTCTGAGATATGGTGGTTTAAAAATGCCTTGAGGCAAACTTTTTTTTTTTTTTTGTCTTTGACTGAGCTCAGTCAAGCGGATGGAATACAGCCATACGTTGAAAAAAGTGTGTGCCACATAATTTTGTAGCATATCCAACGACATCCTGATCATTTCCATGGAAACAGAGGATCATTACTTTTTACCGACCCAATATATATTTTGCACTTAAGGAATGAACCATTAAATAAAATCAATTATTAAGTTTACATACCTTGATTTGTATTGGTTGTGTGATCCCTCAGTGGTCCAGTAGCGTATCCATCATCTGTAGATCCACTGGTCCTCGACCACTTAAAGGCACTGTTCTCAACCGGCGTCCAATCACAGAAGCTGGATTCAAAGTCGCAGCGGGTGTAACGTGCACTGTCAGAATCTGTGAATACATATTATACATTATGGTTTGGTCGATGGAAAGTCAAGCTTAAAGGGTTTGGGTACTTTTTCAAAATGTCCATAGATTTACATTAAACTTACAGGGTTTGAAGATAATGATAGTGGAAAGCTTCCCTTCAAATTATTACTTACTGAGGTGCTGTAGTTTTTGAGAAATGAGTAAAACAATGTCATGAAAATACGTTTGTAAATGATTCAAATAATTTTCGTCTCATGAGACAAAAATTATTTTCATGACATTGTTTTACTCATTTCCCAAAAACTACAGCACCTCAGCACGTAATATTTTCAGGAAAGCTTTCTACCATCATTATCTTCAAACTGTGTAAGTTTAATGTAAATCTGTGGACATTGTGTTTTTTGTCCTACAAAAGTTACACAGACCCTTTGAAGGTCCTAACTATAAAACATGATTGGTAGAGCTGACAAAATAGTTAGACAGTGTTCGTATTTTGTGTGACCAATCCCCTGAAGGTATTACACAGGATTGGCTTAAGGACCTTGTTGACATTGTTGAAAAACGGGTTGAACATAGACAGATTGACTAGAGCAGGATTTGAACAAACGACCTACTGAAAAATGGTCAGGTGCT
This sequence comes from Asterias rubens, assembly GCF_902459465.1. Classification (NCBI taxonomy): domain Eukaryota; kingdom Metazoa; phylum Echinodermata; class Asteroidea; order Forcipulatida; family Asteriidae; genus Asterias; species Asterias rubens. The sequence goes on from NC_047075.1 coordinate 1,433,391, forward strand.
TTACCATCTAAGCTACATGTACATGTATATGATAATATTATGTAGCCTTAGTATTGGAGCTCTCCCTATTTTGTCCAACATCTTTTTTATTCAGGGTGCCAGTCAACCTGTAACTGTTGTATAACCAGTGATCACACCTATGAAAACAAATTAAAATAAAAATAAAAAAATGTCTTACTGCAGACAGTCAATGTTTCATCCGAGAGATCTCCGCAATCATCGCTGAAGTCACAGATACGACTGTTATCAATACAAGCCGTGCTCGCACAGCGGAACTCAGTGTCTCTACAACTGCCAGGCGATGGCTCTGGAAAACCACAAAATCAAAATTAATATAGCTTCTGAATTTCAAGTCGGAAACTTGTTGCTGGTTATTAAAAAAAAAATCTTCTTTTGATGCAAATTTTTGTTCCAATAAATATCTGTTCATTTGTTATATCCTCTTCCCTGTCCCTAGTGATTGATGGAGACTCACGTGGGATACCGCAACCAGTAAAGCTGATGTCATCAATGGCGATATCTCCTTCCACAGTGAAGCTACGATACGCTTCGATGATTACCTATAACAGACAAAACCATCAAGTACTTATATTCGACAGTGTAAGAGTAACTAGTAATGGGTACACCATGTATAATTCTCTTTTGGGAGGAGTGTTGGCTCAAAAAATTTGTAGATTTTTTTATTATTTTTTTTTAAAAACATGGCTCACATTGCTTGTTATTTTCTCCATGTTTTTTTAAAAGGAAAAATCTGCGGATGGCCGTATTGACCCGCATTGACCCCTTGCAAAATGGGTGTAAATTCTGCTGTGACTATTTTGACTGTCGAGTGGAGGGGAGGGGTGGGGGAGTAGGGGTAGGGTTAGGTGCTTGCAAGTGCGCTGTGCTTTTTAGCTTTAGACTCCTGCAGTCTTGTGGAACTTTCTCACAAATTCAAGCCATCAGTAATAAAAATAGTAGGTCTGGAACATTGGTTGATTGATTGAATGAAGAGCTGATGGATCGCTTGATCAATAACTTACATAGAATGAGTCATGGATCCGCCCAATGGGAGCAATGCCTTCCTTCCACCTGTCCCCTTGATCGCCAGAGATAATGAACGGCACTAAGAAGTAGTACGACTCAGCGAGGTACACCTGTAGAGTCCCAATGTCTTGTCCCTGCATGTGGAACCAGAAACGCATCTGGCAGCTTGCGGCCGAGTTGTGAAGGGTGGGGCTCTCAAACTCCGCCCACCCAGAGCCGGTGTTGGCGCTTGCCGCACAGTACATGTAGTAACCTGTGGATTATGTACAGCATTTGATGCTTTAGTCTTTAAAATCAAATTAAACAAAAATTATTTAACCACTTCCTTACTACAGGCAACTTTAGTCAACTGCACTCTTTTCTTAGCTAGCTCACACCAAAACAAAATTCCCCTTCATAATCACTCCATTTCTGACATGTTTTTACAAGGCAATGAGGCACGAGGAGAGAGATTGTCCGTCTGGGTCAAGAAATAACTGAAAATCTAAATTCAGTTTGTATCATAAAGCCATTGGACACTTTCGGTAAACAGTATTGTCCAAGGCCCACACTACGTGTATCACAATTTCTACATAAAATAACAAACTTAAACAAATTTAGGCTCAACCGGTCATCGGAGTCGGGAGAAAATTACTGGAAAACCCACCCTTGTTTCCACACGTTTCGCCGTGTCATGACATGTGTTTAAAATAAATCCGTAATTCTCGATATCGAGAACTGATATTGTTTTAATGTTTTCTCAAAAATGTAAAGCATTTCATGGAACAATATTTCAAGAGAAGTCTTTCACCATTACCTTCTGTAAACCCTGAAAGTTATTAGTAAATCTGTGAACTTTATTTATTTTTGTCTGTACTGAAAGTGTCCAAAGGCTTTAAAATATAGATATATTGTCAAATAAACAAGTACAAAACAAATAAAATAAAAGCTGTAACAAACCTTTGTCTGTGAGTGTAGTGTGATCGTACGTTGGTCCAGTGTTCTCATTGGGCGTTGCTCCTTTGTGCCTCACCCAATCATAGGACCCGCTGCCGTAGTTCTTCCAGTTACACTCATCGGCCTCAAATGTGCACTGGTGTCCTGATTTAAAAAATGGAGAAGCAGAAGAGTCATGTCATGTGAGGCATGACATGACATTTACAGGCTACCAGGGAATTTTACCATTTACAGGCTACCAGGGAATATTTGAAATGAACAAAAAATCACATTTAAATTTTCACAAGATTTACTTGGGGTACGTGAGACACTGTTACAAAAAAAGCTTTTTCCTTTTATTTTATTTTATGAAAGATTGCCTAAGATCACAAGGCCTGACATCCACTTCAACGTCAGGGCTACACTAAAATCATTTGGGCTGTCGACCCAAATCAACTGTCACAAGGGGCACGTTGCCACCTACATGTACTCCTGGGGCTGAAACTGTAAGGATGTAGGCATGGGTAGCATCCACTAGAAGCCTGGCTGGTAGAGCTACACTACCTTCACATCTTTTTACAAAGCAATTATATAAGAATATACAAATATTGACTTTAAGCACCGTTTATATTTTTTTTTTGAAAATAACAATATTCAAATGTTTACATATATTAGCATAACTTACCACACTGACTCTCGTCTGTTCCATCTTTGCAGTAGTCGATGAAGTCACAAGTCTGTGAATCTGAAGCGCACATGGAAGGATCGTCGGCGCACTGCGTAACACATGGTGGTACAGGATCTGATGACCAAACGAAATAATAACAATAATAATAATAGTGGCTTCACTCAAATCTGTCATCTCTGTGACGCTCATGGTGCTTCAACATAAGGCAGTGGACACTATTAATAACTACCTAAAATAATTGTTAGCATAAAACCTTACTTTTTAACGAGTAATGGAGAGCTGTTGATAGTATAAAACATTGTGAGAAATGGCTCCCTCTAAAGTAATGTAGTTTTCAAGAAAGAAGTAATATTCAACGAATTTGAAACCAAGCATCTGAAAGCACACCACTTTGTGTGACAAGGGTGTTTTTTCTTTCATTATTATCTCGCAACTTTGACGACCAATTGAGCTCAAATTTTCACAGGCTTGTTATTTTATGCATATGTTGAGATACACCAAGTGAGAAGACTGGTCTTTGACAATTACCAAAAGTGTCCAGTGTCTTTAAGTATTTTCCTGCAAGGTATTGTGGAGCTACATTTTTTGAAGTACAAGACCACTACATAGCAAATGGGTTACACGAGGTGCCGTGGCGCAATATGCAGCCAATTAAACCAGGAGCACCGTTTTGGGAAGTTTTTCAAGAGATTTACTGGAGCAGGACTTAAGCCTGTGACCTTCTGATTAACATGCCGGCACTCTACCAACTGAGCTAACTAGCCCTAATATGTTGTCAATATCTTTAGCGCTAGACAATGGCTAAATATCTCAGTTAGTAGAGGGCTGGCACATTCATCCAAAGGTTGCAGGTTCAAAGTCCTACAAACAAGTGGGAAAAATTGAAAAAAAATTATAAGAGGTAGGATAAGCAATTTTAAAAGAGTCTTACCTGGGCATTTTCCGTCCAAGATGGCGAAATCATCCAGCGCAATATCTCCCTGATGCGACGTACCAACCACTCCCGACACCATCAGCTCAAATGGAAATTTACTGTCCGGCACGACATGTACCCTGGCAAGACGCCACTGGTCACCCTTATCCCCGGAGGCTGTGAAGATGGTCTGACTCGGCCAGATCTTCACGCTGAGCGTTCCGATATCTCCACCGTACATGTGGTACCAGAACTCAAAGCAGTACTCATCGGGTTCGAAGAATGCCGATAAGAGGTAGGCGGTGTCGCCCTCTTTACGAGGGGAGGAGCTTTCGATGAAGACGTAGGTTCCTGAAGGTGGAAATAAAAGTAGTTGTAACAGATTTGTTTAAGAATGGCGACAAGAGGTAGGCAGTGTCGCCCTCTTTACGAGGGGCGGAGGACTCAGTGAAGACGTAGGTTCCTGAAGATGGAAATAAAAGTAGTTGTAACAGATTTGTTTAAGAATGCCGACAAGAGGTAGGCAGTGTCGCCCTCTTTACGAGGGGCGGAGCTTTAGATGAAGACGTAGGTTCCTGAAGGTGGAAATAAAAGTAGTTGTAACAGATTTGTTTAAGAATGGCGACAAGAGGTAGGCAGTGTCGCCCTCTTTACGAGGGGCGGAGCTCTCGATGAAGACGTAGGTTCCTGAAGATGGAAATAAAAGTAGTTGTAACAGATTTGTTTAAGAATGGCGACAAGAGGTAGGCAGTGTCGCCCTCTTTACGAGGGGCGGAGCTCTCGATGAAGACGTAGGTTCTGATGGAAATAAAAGTAGTTGTAACAGAATTGTTTCAAACAGAGTGCTTATCTTCTGTTAATAGGAGAGCCAAAAGGAGGCTGGCTGGGAGGGAACAAAATAATGTCAGTATTATTTTTGTTTACCCGTTCAATATTTTGACAAACTGTTCCCGATGGAGGCTTCGTACACTTACCATATTCACTGCCCAATGTGTGATCAGTTTCCGGCCCAGTCTGATACGACAGCGTAGCTCCCTTCTGCCTTATCCAATCAAAGTTGTCCAAGTTAAACTCTGCGTTCTTCCAGGTGCAAAGGTCACCGGTTTCAAAGTTGCAGCTGCCGAACGGGAAGCATGCGCCGTCCCGCAGTCGGATGTCGTCGATAGCGATGTCGCCTTGCCAACTTGTGCCCCGAACCGCCTCAAAGATTATCTGTTGATCATTTTTAACGAGAAAATAGAATTAGCTGTTGCAAACAACTTACCAACCAAATGGACCGAGAGTATAAAAATAGTAAATGGCCTGACGTTTCGACCCTAGCAGAGTCTTTCTCGAAGGCTAAGGCCGTGTCCGAAACGACGACTTCGGCTACAGCTACGTCTAGATCAGCGCGTCTACCAGTGTTGAAGAATAGCAGACGCGCGCGATCTAGCCGTAGCTGTAGCCGAAGTCGCCGTTTCGGACACGGCCTAAGATCATTTTTGACATAACTTAGCATGGTGAAGTATCACAGGTCGCAACAATAATGGTTAAGTGTCTCGCTTTAAGGACACGAGTATCACAAATCGGACTCAACCCACACTCTGCTAGAAACTTCAGAGCTTAAGTTCTATGTTCTAATCCGCTCGGCCACAACTCCACACTGAAAACCAATCCACATCGTGTCTAGAGGTGGAAGGGGAGGAAATATATCACCTTCAAGCACCATCCAGGCAGCTCAGATCATCTGACGTCTTTTAGAAAGACATGGCGCATTATAAATAGTCACTATTATTATTATTATCATGCCCGACCAACAAAGTTTGGACCCTTACCTGGAAAGCTGATATAGAGTCGACGGTGACCTCAGCGACATGCCACTCCTGCCATGAATCATAGTCTCTAGAGAAGATGAGGTTGTAAACATCGTTGGCTTTCTTGTACACATTCAACGTGCCGATGTTGTAGCCATAGTTGTAGTACCTGTCAAATAAAGTAAATGAATAACTTAACCCCCTTCGCATAATGATATCACACTCTCAAAAAAGCGCTATCCCTCAGGCCTAATACACCCATCACACCGAACTCGTTCTCACTTAGTTCTGAAAAGTGTAGTCTTGGTGCAAGATGATAGTAATGTGCGCAGTGAGGAGGGAGAGAGCAGGGGATCGCGATTGTTAAGTGACAGTGTGAATAACAACATCTGGCACCAAGACTACATTTTCCAGAATGTAGTGAGAATGGGTTTGGTGTGCTGGGTGTATCAAGGAGGCAGATCGTTGGACATTCAATGTGCCGATGTCGTAGCCATAGTTGTAGTACCTGTCAAATAAAAACAAATTAATAAAAATTTACCCCCAAATGCAATTATTATACATGTACCTGGGACAATCTATTAAGTGTGGTCAAGAGGAGCTCGCGTGGCAATTTGCAAACGTTTTTGTAAATAATATTATACACATATTGACTGGCAATGAGGTAAACAGTCTATTCCCAAGAGGGACTTTGAGTGACCAGAAGAGGTACATCAAAAAGGTAACGTGAGTAACCGTAGAATTGCCCAAAATCATAATTAGACTAATAGCCAAGTTAATAAAAACCTTTAAATTAGACTAGGCAAGTTCTTACCAGAACTGAAGACAGCGACCCGGTGTTTTGGAGTACTTAGGACTGTCCAGCCTGGTCTTATCACCAGTGACCTGGGGTGAAGACATCTCAGCATACATGTAGTGACCTGTGATAAAAAAAAAACAATGACTGATTGTTCTCTATATTTTCTCAATATCTTTGTTCAGGGGTCAGTCAGAAGCCATACAACCGTTAACTGCTATACAGCCAGGGATTACACTGTTTGAATGAGAAACTGCTGACAACAGGACAGCAACTTCAAGATGAGGGTTACATGTACATTGGACTGAATTGAGCTATCGACCCAAATCACTAGTCTGTTGCAACCTACTCCTGGGGCTGAAGTAATACCCTCTTCACAGTTCGTAAGGATGTAGGCATGGGTACATCAACTTTTGGTCAGCGTTTTGGGAAAGGAAGACAGGTAGAAAGATTTACATCAAAAACTTGCCACTTACCAGCTGACGTCTGGTAGGTGTGATCATGTGATGGTCCCGTTCCGTAACTAGGTGTGTGACCCTTATGCAGTTTCCAATCAAATTGCTCCGTTTTGTCTTGAGTGTATCCACACATGCCATTTTCAAAGTCGCACAACTCTGTTTGAAGAACCAAGAAAGAGAACAAAAATGAATGAATATTTCCCACCCACGCCAACGAGGATGCCACCATTGCGCTGGAAGGCTCAAGTACAGGAAGATGTCCAAATTCCACTTCAAGAGGCAGACAAACTAGCTACAAACAAACTTGAATGGGGACGGTTATCCAAGGAGGCCAAGGGACACCTGGGCCCAATTTCATAGAGCTGCTAAGCACAAAAATTTGCTTAGGATGAAATTTCTTCCTTGATAAAAACAGGATTACCAACAGAATTTCCACGTGATTTTCAAGATAAGCAAACAACAGCTGAATACCAGTAACAAGAAAGATGCATCAAATGGAAATTTTGTTGGTAATCCTGTTTTTATCAAGGAAGAAATTTCATGCTAAGCAAATTTTTGTGCTTAGCAGCTCTATGAAATTGGGCCCTTGTTCTAAGCAGCTACGTAAGTAAGTAAGAATGTTTCCCTCAATTCTAAAATATAAATCAAGCCATGTTGTCACTTCAACACAGCAAGAAAGTATAGAACGTGTCAATGGGAGACTTTCTGGGACGATAGAGGGCAGCAGACTTACCGGGTAAATCCATTGTTCTCAGAATTATGCGCATGTTCAGAACTACGCAAACAATGGAAATTTACCCGGTATGTCTGGTGCCGCCTAGCGTTGGAAAGTCTCCTATTGAAACGATTATGATGAATCAATTTTATGATGGATAGTGGCCGAGTAATCAAGCACACTCGACTCAAGCTCTGGTTTTCTTGATCAACAGAGTGTGGGTTCGATTCCCTCTCTTGACACAGGTGCCTTGAAGCTGTTAAGTGGTTAAAAACATTATGGCTCCTCCTTCCATTGGGACGTAAAACTGTGGGTGTTGTGTTGTGCAATGTGTGTAAAAGACCCTGTAACCCTTGTCGTACCACCTTCTCTTAACAATAGGAGACTTTCCAACGCTAGGTGGCAGCAGACATACCGGGTAAATTTCCATTGTTTACGTAGTTCTGAACATGAGCATAATTCTGAGAACAATGGATTTACCCGGTAAGTCTGCTGCCCTCTATCGTCCCAGAAAGTCTCCCATTGCACTGGGTTCCTTTACGAGCCTTATACAAAACACGGGACCTACGGCTTTACATCCAATCCAAAGGCTGAAGCAATTATGGTTTAAGGCCGAGTCATACTGCAGCGATAACAAAAACAACGACGCAAAGAGAACGCATTCTATTGACTGAAATGCTCCACGCAGAATACGCACACACTCATTCAACCAATGGAATGCGTTCTCTTTGCGTCGTGATTGAAATCAGTTTTCGTTATCGCTGCAGTGTGACTCGGCCTTAAGTGTCTTGCTTAAGGACACAGTGTCACGACCGAGACTCAAACCCATACTGCTGGTCAGAAACACCAGAGCGCTTGACCACACAGCCACAACACTGACTCTGGACAAGTTAAATTACCTCCAGGGGGACAGATTCCAGTATGGAACTTGATGTCATCGATTGAAATGTCTCCCATGTAGCTCGGCCCAGCAGTTCCTTCCAGAAGGACCTGTTGAAATGGACAAGGGGAAAAAATACTGAGGTAAGAAAAAGAAAAAAAACTTCAAAATATCTGGTGCCTGGAAGAAAGTAGGATTATTTTACTGAGTACAAGGGCTCATCTGCATATACAAAAGTGTAGCCTTTAATAGACTTTCCAGGGTATTTAATCACAATTTTACAAACAAGGGCACAGCACATAGTTTAAGTTGTCCATCTGGCAACCTTGGCTTAATTTCATAGAGCAGCTTAGGCAGAAAATATTTCTGCAGGAATGAGCAGAATACCACTCGCAAATTGTATGTATGACATGATAGTTTGGCCGGTAAACTTATTCTGGAAAGCATCATTTTGTCGTGCTAAACTCTTTTTGTTTGTGCTTAAGCAGCTTTATTAAATTAGGCCATGGCATGTGGCCCTCCAATGGAGGGCAACAATGAATGACCAATAGTAGCCAGAAGGCACACCAGGGATAACTACTGTAGTTCAATCAAAAGGAGTCAATGGCTCTTCAAAATCTCATTTGATTTTTTTTGTGACAATAGATCCGCTACAGAAAGTGTGGATTTGGGAACAGTGAGGATCCTGCGAACGACCCTCCAGCTCCAAAACGCCTGTACATTTCCAACCAAAAGTTTACATACCTGATATTGTTTGGTTTCCGTGAAGTGGACCTGTCCCTGGTTCCATTGCGGACCGAAAGATCCCATCTTCTGCCACACCAGCGTCTCTTTACTATCATCAAATGTCTCGGTGTAGATATTCAAACTACCGATGTGCTCGCCATACATGTGGTACCAGAACTCCATACAGTAACCCGACTGCGTAGCGTCTTTGAAATACTCGGACTTCAATCTGGCGACATTATCCTTTGTTTGTATGCTGACCTCGATGTAAACGTAGTGACCTGAAAACACGGAAATAAAATTAGTAGGATTTGAAACTTTGCATGGTGGGAGTATAATAAGGTGAGGTTTGTGATAGCACCAGGGCCCAATTTCATAGCGCTGCTAAGCACAAAAATTTGCTAAGCATGAAATTTCTTCCTTGATAAAAAGGGTTACCAGCTAAATTTCCCTTTGTTGCATATTGCTTGAAACTTGTATTCAGCTGCTGTTTGCTTGTCCTAAAAATCACGTGGGAATTTGGTTGACACTCCTGTTTTTATCAAGGGAGAAATGTCATGCTTAGCAAATTTTTTGTGCTTAGCAGCTCTATGAAATTGGGCCCTGTTCTGAGAAGAACCGGTGGTTGACAACTCAAGGGGTGCCAGTCAAAAGTCGTACAACCACTAACTGTCATGTAGCCAGAGATCACACCTACGTCAGAACGTTAACGACACTTCCTGGAAAGCGGCAGTGAGGGGATCACCTTTCTATTTCTCCATAAGGTTTATCGCGAATAGCGAATAGCAAAATTATTCCGGTTGTTGAACCCACACAAAGAAATAGGCGATGCATGCGCGAGTCGTGCATGACAACATACACTGCATAGCAAACTTCCCCATACAATGATGAGAGGCCTTGGTTTCATTAATAATGAAATATTAGTTGAGGTTTGAGGTAGCACCATGTGTAAATCTCTTTAGAGTAGTGTTAGTTCTGAAAAGAAACAGTGATTGACAACTCAGAGTTTCGGTCAGTTTGCTCTGATCTTCTCCAGGAGACGAGATAAAGCAAGGTAAACAAAACAAAAGTTTTAGAATGACCACATACCTGAGGAATCCGCATAAGTATGATCCGCAGAAGGCCCTGTACCAGTGCTACCGGTAGCGCCTGTAGTCCGAGTCCAATCAAACTGATCATCAGGAGTAGCCATCTGCTTCCATCCACAGAGACCGCTCTCAAAGTCACAATCATGGGTATTAGGAGCTATAAAGGAAAGAATACAATTGGTCTCAACGTTTCGACTAGCTTGCTATAGTCATCGTCAGGAGAGTTTATTGTTGAGTAATAGGAATGTCCACAGGGACTATGTAATAATCACATACATTATAGTATCATTGTGTTTCCAAGATACTTACGATAAACAGGAGGTGGAGGTGGTGTAGTAGGAGGGGGCATCGTCGGAGGGCAAGGACCAGACCATAGATCCACGTCATCGATGGCAATGTCTCCCCGGTAGTCCGTCCCAGCGATTCCCTCAAAGATGGCCTGAATGAGACACAAAGTTAAAGTCGATTCGATTATAATCGATTCGATTGGCATGTAGGGCTGATTTCACAGAGTGAACATTGATCTTAGCTCTGTATCAATTTTAAAGACCTGTTTGAAAGGCACATGCTTAGCAGATGGGTTTTAAGTGAACTCTTGAACAGATCTAGTGTGTTCGCGTTCCTAACATGTTCAAAAGTTTGGAGCTGTGTATGAAAATGATCTCTGGTCGTTTGTAGCTATATTCGTGGTTCTCCGCAGTAGAGTGGTCACAGCGTTGAATGACCCGAGTATGAAAAGGTTCATTGATTTGTATAATTTGGTTTGCGGTAACACCATGTGTGTATCTACTTGCCAGGTAGAGTTTGTTCTTTGATAACTGTCTTGCTTTATTCTACAACCACGGAGAAGATGTTCGGGGGTTCGGGAGACTTCTCAGTTCTGAAAAAAACTGTCTTGCTTTTTAACTATTACCAGGGCGGATGGTATAGAAAATAGGCTGGGACTACTACTTTAGCTTATAGGATCGTGATTAACTGTACTACCGCGGAGTCAGTTCTTAAATTGGTCTCAAAGTTTTGACTAGCTAGTCATCGTCTTTGTAAGGCAAAGCGGGATGTCACAATACAAATCACTGTGGCATTAACAATAACGATAATAACAACATCAACTTTAAAATGATCATTGCCCTATTAACATTAGTACCCCTATTCTTTAAACCATCTCAGCTCTCTGCTCTAAACAATAATGATTAAAAACTAATGTTAAAGATAATCTTACCCAGAACTCGTCGTTAGAAGACAGAGAAGCTTCACCCATACGCCAGTAGTTTCCTTGTGATCCAGACCGGGTCCAGACCTGGGACAGACTACTCGCTTTAGCCGACTGGACGTAGACATTCAAAGCGTTGACCGTACTGCCGTACATGTGGTACCAGAAGGTTAAGCAGCGCCCTGCTGAGGGGTCAATGTGCTCGCTGACGAACCACGCTTTGTCTCCGTTGACCCTCGGACTTGAAGTCTCCAGGAAGATGTAGAAACCTGCCGAATGTATTCCAGAAATAAAGAGAAATACATGACCCTTCAAAAGTGATGCTTGAAGCTTTTTATGAAGAGTAGTGCTGGGTGAATAGTGAAATTTTGTTATTCGGATACCGCTGGCCAACTATCCAAAATTAACCGGATATTCAAATAGTTTTTTTGCCGCTAGAGGGCGCTGTTCGTTTGTGAATGAGATCTTATGGGCGGATTGATATTAGATTTAGACAGTGTCACTCGGTTCATTCATAAAAATGACCGGATCTAATTTAAAGATGGCGATTTGCTTTTTCTTTTGATCGTGATTGACTCTACGTGAAGGAAAACTTTTGTAATCTTTGAACAAAATACGTCGGAAATGTCATCGTTTTAACTCTTCACGGAGGTGAGCATAGTTAAATACTTAATTTATGCTGTTTTATGCTGTCTTAATAGAAGTTTCATAAGGATTCAGACAAAACATTCATATCAGTTGTCGCCCGACGTCCGCGGATATTCGGATATTAAAGAATATCCGGTTACTTGGTTGTAATTACAGAACTATCCGGTTTATAAATAGGTATTCGCGCCCCATGCGTTCGCAGTTACGGATAGGAAAACCTATTCGCCATTAACCGGATATTCGAATAATTCGCCCAGGCCTAGTGAATAGTACAGTAGTAAGCATCAACTATAAAAAATAGTAAAACTGCGGCTACAAAACTGTATTAAATCTCTGTTGAGGGAGTGTTGGCTCTGAAAAGAGCTGGTGTGGTCTCGACGTTTCGAACAGTAAACTCTGCTGGTCTTCAGGACACTTCTCCCTGGTGTTCCTGATGTGACGCAGCATCTTGTGCCACAAAGGAACTGGTAAAGGAGTTGGTCTCGTACTTCAAGCTCAACAATATCTTACAGTAAAATACTAAATGTTGAAGCACCTTTAGCGTCACAGAGTGACGGATTGGAGCGCAACAGAAGCCACTATTAATATTATCAAAAAACATTTGTGTAATTTATTAACTCTCTCTGACCTCTTCCAGTTCCAGTCGTATGATCAGTAGACGGTCCAGTCGCGTAGCTCGGCGTTCCTCCAGCATTCCGCAGCCAATCAAAATCATCCTCAGTTCCCCTGTAGTTGGTCCATGTACACTCGTCGATTTCAAAATCGCAGAAACCGGTCGGTGGGCAAGAGCCGTCAGTGATATCAATGTCGTCAATGGCTATGTCACCAGAGGTGGCGGTCCCTACGACTGCTTCGTAGACAAGCTGTTAAGAAATTAAAGCAGTTTATTTATATTCTTGTAAAGCAATTTTGTTCCAAACCATCTTAAAAACATTTTTTTATGAGAGGTCGCCATACATCACAAGGCTACAGACGGCAACTTTAAAATGAGGGCTACACTTAAATGATCGGCCCAAATCAACTGTCACCAGGGACACAGTGCCACCTACTCCTGGGGCTGAAACAGGGTTACCCCCTTAACAGTCAGTAAAGATGTAGGCAAGGGTATTATCCACTAGGGGCCTGGCTAGTAGAAGAGACCTTCCCAACTTTTTACAAAACAATTATAGGTTCGTGCCTTGCTCAAGGGCACAAGAGATATGACAGGGATTTGAACCAAACTAAAAAAGTATTGCCATCAACTCCAGGGGAGGCCTAGCACCAGCTCCTGGCTGGAAGAGACCCAGAGGTCGGTCTCGATCATCCTGGGCCAACAACTTGGCCGGCCTAGCGAAATCGACCACATGTGGCTTGAGGCTGTAGGACGTGGACACAGGAGATAGGCGGGACGGACCCTTGCTGTCTCTGCGGTCGATTGATTGATTGATTGAACCAACTGACAACACCAGAGCTTGGGTCCTGTGAACTAGACCGCTCACCCATGAATCATCAAACTTACTCTGAACTTCTTCGGAGAATTGGAATCAATGGTCACTCTCGCCACTCTCCACATATCGCCTTGGTTCCCCTTACGCGACCAACTCGACGTCACGAACGTGTCGCCCTCATCCTTCTTGTAGACACTGAGTGATCCGATATCGTCACCGCTCATGTGGTACCAGAATGTCAGGCAGCGATCGGCGCCGGGATCGTAGACGGCGCTGAGGAGACGAGCGTCGTCACCTGTCTGTCGCTTTGACGAGACTAAGACGTTGGCGTACACGAAGTAACCTTTAAATAGGAGAAAAAGCTTTGTTTGTTTTTGAAAATAATTTTTTTTGAAAATAATGAAAGAAAAAATTGTGCCGGCATCAGATATACAACACTACAGGTTTGTGCACAAAGCGGACTATTTCTTTCTCTATTTTTTGTGACTGATTTACTTCAAAACCTCAGAGGGACCTCTCCAGACTGGGCACTACATTGTAGGTGGGTCTGTGGAGGAGGCAGAAGTGGCAGCTCAAGACCAGTCTATTTGGAAGCTTCTCACCAGTCAAGAAGCCGGTGCAGAAATGCATAGTACTTACTGATGATAATGATGATGATGACGATGAAAAAGACAGTCTTAAGAACTTCCTGAAATCACAAAAAAACCTGAATAATCCTGCATATCATAAGGTTTCCTGTTTTTGCCACTTGCCAATTCTCTTTACGTATCGTTCTTCAAGTAGGTGGTTTTACCACTAGTTTGTGTAGCTTTGTACATGTTGTACATTAAAGTAGCTTGAATAAAAAACCTCCTCAGGGGGAACAAAAAAATCCTGAATAATGAGGTAAATTTACTGACCTAATGATGTTGAGTAGGTGTGGTCTACAGCGGGTCCAGTGCCAGCGTCCTTGTCACCGTGTCTTCCTCTCTTCCAATCGAAGCCAGCCGTGTCCTTCTGGTCATTCTCCCACGCACACATGTCATACTCAAAAGTACACTCATCTGTAAACCACAAAAATAAAACAAATTTGGGCGGTCAGGGTCGTGGAGAGATATCTTTTACTCATCTAAGAAAAGAATAGCATTCTGCACTCAGACAAAAGTAACACATTTCACTAATGTGTGCGTACGTCCAAATTGCATGTTAACCTGCGACTAACTACACCATGGTGCGGTTTGGTGTGTCAATGACGCAGTGATCCCGTGGGTGGTGTGGAATGTTTGTCTGACAGCCGGGTATTTTTATACAAAAGTGACAGTATATAGTGCGGGGAGAGTATCTTGCGGGTACATCATAGGAAATTATCTTATGAGGAGTGTTGGCTCGGAAAAGAGCTGGTGTGGTCTTGACGTTGCAAACAGGAGTAAGCACTTATCTGTAACCAACAAATTTGAAACTCCAAACTAAAGCGATGACAATTTTTCCTTAGATGACAAACTTACGTGCAGGAGGACACTGTCCAGGTGTTAACTTTATATCATCAACAGCGATGTCACCACCATATGAACGACCTACGACCCCTTCAAAGACCACCTGGTAGGTCTTGTTACTTGTCATGTAGTCACGAGCGAGATGCCAAACATTGGACTGGGTTCCTGACTTCTTGTACATCTATTCAGAAATAGAAATTTGATATAAATATTACTGATATTAAAGGCAGTGGACACCATTGGTAATTGTCAAAGACTAGCCTTCACAGTTGGTGTATCTCAACATATGCATAAAATAACAAACCTTTGAGCTCAATTGGTCATCGAACTTGCGAGATAATAATGAAAGAAAAAACACCCTTGTCACACGAAGTTGTGTGCGTTTTAGATGGTTGATTTCGAGACCTCAAGTTCTAAATCGGAGGTCTCGAAATCAAATTTGTGGAAAATTACTTCTTTCTCGAAAACTATGGCACTTCAGAGGGAGCTGTTTGTCACAATGTTTTTTATCATCAACCTCTCCCCATTACTCGTCATCAAGAAAGGTTTTATGCTAATAAATATTTTGAGTAATTACCAATAGTGTCCACTGCCTTTAACAAACGGCATAAACGGTTTATACACTTTCGGCAAAAAAAAAAAAAAAGCTCACAGATTTACAAATAACTTACAGGGTTTACAGAAGGTAATGGTAAAAGACTTCTCTTGAAATATCATTCCATGAAATACTTTACTTTTTGAGAAAACATTAAAACAATTATCAATTCTTGACATCGAGAATTACGGATTATAGTAAACACATGTCATGACACGGTGAAACGTGCGGAAACAAGGGTGGGTTTTCCCGTTATTTTATATATAAGTTGTGATACACAAAGTGTGGGCCTTTGGACATTACTGTTTACCGAAAGGGTCCAATGGCTTTAAGAGGGATATAAATTCCTGCCTTCAGCTCCACTGAGTTACTTTCATCTTTAGTATTTTTGCTTCTTGTAGCGCCATACAAGAGTGGCTCTTAGCATTGTTTGAGGCAAACTTGCATACAAATAATGCATAAGGTTTATCCTTACCAACGTATAAGCCTTGTCATCACTACTCATCAAGTACACATTCAAGTCAGCAATGTCTGGACCGAACATGTGATACCAGAACTCCACACAGTACTCTGAGCTTGGTGCGATGTCTCCTGACATTAGTCTTGCCTTGTCACCCTGTGTCCGTGGGGAAGATGCCTCAATGAACATGTAGTAGCCTTTACCTGCAAAAAAAGCAAGTCGAAATGGCGGATTTTAAAAGTCATCATGATCATTATGGACTGTGAAAGGGGTTACTCTGTTTCAGCCCCAGGAGTAGGTGGCAACATAACCCTGGTGTCAGTTCTCAATTTGAAGAGGCCTTGTGAGTTGGGTGATAACTCATAAAAAAAGGTGTCAGTCGCAGGTTACTCCACAGCTTTCGCCCAGTACCCATTTGTAGTCCTGCGTGGAGAGAAGCAATTATGGTAAAGTGCCTTGCTTAAGGATACAAGACTGACCAGGCCAGGATTTTACCCCACATTCAGTAAATTACAGAATTTTAGTCCACTGCCCTACACTGCTCGGCTAGGAACAAACAGCAAAATTGTTTCAATACCCAGTACTTTCATAACACCTTTTTGGGGGAGTGAATGCAGCAACGATTGGGTGATTTGGTAGACATGACTAACCTGTGCCTAGAGTGTGATCAAACTGGGGTCCAGTTCCAGATGAGCCTGTACTTCCTTTCTGAACTGACCACTTGAAGTCAGCGACTTGGTCATGCTGCCATCCACAGATAGTATTCCCTTCAAAGTCACAGTTCAAATCTGGGAGCGAGGAGTGAAATATAATATTTAAAAAAATAATAACAAAGTCTTTTTTAGTGCACGTATCTATCAACAAGGTAAAGGCGCTGTTTATACAGTTATACTGTTTATGCATTTTTACAGAAAGATGGGTTACTGAAGTTATGAATTCTGAGATCCAAATATATATGTAGCACCTTTATATTGTAAACAAAATAGTTAATGGCCTGACGTTTCGACCCTAGCAGAGTCTTTCTCTAAGGCTTTCTTTTAGCCATCGAGAAAGACTCTGCTAGGGTCGAAACGTCAGGCCATTAAATATTTTTTGCGTTTATACCCTTGGTCCATTTGGTTGGTAAGTTGTTTGCAACAGCTAATTCTAATTTCTCACCTTTATATTGTAGCACCTAATTTTAAGAAAAACGATGGATATTCCTGGTTAAAAGTAACGACATCCCATCCCTGCATCATCCGACGCAGGTTTTCTTACCTGAATCTTTGCCGCACTTGTCAAAGGTGGTGTCATCAATGGCAATGTTTGTCAGCTGCTTGGGATCCAAGAAGCTGGATCCGGGGGATGCCTCAAAACGAATCTGCAACAGACAAGAAGAAAGTGTATGCAAAACTTGTCAACTCTGGGTGCGTTCAAGTGTACCAGGGATTACACTCCTGGTACCAAAGAAACAAGGCTAATCGAAAGGCTGCGGTGTTTTTGCTTAGCACTCTGGGGAAATTAGGTCAAAGGTTGTTGGGTAGCCGACGTGTATACACATGTAGACAGCTCCGCCTGCTCATTGGAGTGTCCGTGACGACACAATTTATACAAAATATCATTAAGAGAGTCACCAACTGTTTGTTTTTCTGTAAAAACTTTTCCTGTCCCATTTAACAAGTCAGCGCTCTAACTGAGCTATTTAGCCCATGTTGCCAGTCTCCCTATTTATATCTTTGTTTGAGGGTGCCATTCACAAACCATACAACCGTTTTAGCTACCGTGTAGCCAGGGATCATACCAAAGATTATAATACAACCTTGGAAGCGGCAGCCAGGGGATCACCTAATATTTTTAAAAGCTCACCGTGAAAGTGTTTGCGACTCGAGGTCCAACCTTCAGTTTGCCAGACTTCCACTGATCTGCTGAGGCTGATTTGATGACCGTGCTGCCGTCAGGGACAGAGTTCTGATAAATGGTGGCGACCAACGATCCAGGATCATTCCCTCCTTGGAAATGATACCAGAAGTTCAACTCACACCTAGAGAGATGAGAACAAGAGAAGTTCATAAAAATAAAATAAATTATTTTCAAACATTTTTGTGTGTAAAGGTAGACAGTGTTTTGTTTGATTTTAATCACTCATTCACTCGGTCGCCCAAACATGATCAGAAGGGCTTGTTTTATTTAGTTTTTTTTGGAACTTGTTAATTGGTCTCAATGTTTGACTAGCCTGCTCTTGTCAAGGTCCTGGGTGTTATGCCCCTGTTTTCTGCACCGAGCATAGAGTGATTAACAAAGCCCAGTTCATACTTCCTGCGAATACTTCATACTTCCTGCGAAGCGAATAATTCGCAGCAGTTCGCAACTCTGTTCAACTCTCTTGCGAATATCGCTACGAAGGGAGAGTTGTGACGTCAAATTCACGTCAAATTCACTCCGCTTTAAGGACCAGGCTTTAAGGTAAGAACAAAACTCAAGCCTGCTTTAGCCATCGTAAAGTTTCAATTAATAAAGATTAAATCTTACTTTGATCCAAGATCACCAAGCAACGGACTCTGTAAGATTGCCGTAGTTAAGAACGTTCCGGTTGTACTGTCTACAAACATGTACGCTCCAGTACCAGAGGTATGGTCAGTGTTTGGAGCGTGAGGTTTGGAAGTATCGGAGGACAGTCTTCTTTCCCATTGATAGAGACCTGCCGTCATTCCAGTCCAACCACACTCGTCTTTTTCAAAATCACAGTTGCCTAGAGGAGGAGAACGGTTTCACAAGTAAATATTTATGAGCAAAAAGAATAGACGATGTGACCTATGTTTACATTCAAACTGCCCTCTGTTGACAAAACACTGTATACGTCATGTTTCGCAAGGCAAAAAGACACATAGACATGGTGAGATTGCGTACACTTTCTAGCTGGCTGCCAAAACACAAAGGTTTTGCGCGGCGGTATGCGCGCGAATCATGTTATGGTTTTCAAGTGACGTCACTTCGTCTATAAGCTGTTGCAAACTGCTTACCGACCAAAAGGACTTATTATAAATGCACACAAAAAAAAACAGTTAAAGTCCGACGTATCGACCCTAGCAAAGTCTCTCTTGAAATTTTATGCTTTACATGGTTGAAGTTTAATAAGGTGAGGTTTGCGATAGCACCATGTGTAAATCTCTTTTAAATAGTGCTGGTTATGAGAAGAAACAGTAGTTGACAACTCAACTTTTCAGTATGCTCTGTAAAATTGTTTCTTGGTTTTAACCAACATAAAATTTACCAATGAATTGATAGATGTCTATTTTGCGTCAGAAATAAAGAATATACTACCTATATTGAACAAAGATATTGACAAAATAGGGAGTTTAGTTGGTAGAGCAACGACAGGTCAGCCTAAAAGTTTTTAGAAGGACCTAGAAGTTTTTTAAAAACTTACCGCAATTCGCTTCGTCGGACTGATCAGCGCAGTCGTTATTTCCGTCGCACACTAAGAGTGGGTTAATGCAAGTACCGTCCGTACAAGCAAACTGACCACCCGGGCATGGGTCGACTGGTTTGGGTATAGCAGTTGGTTTAGGGTTGGTCGGCAGGCTACCGGTGTATTCCTTACAGGCTGTTGAGAAAGAGATATCGTCGATGGCAATGTCGCCGTAAGGTCCATCACCTGCAGTCGCTTCGATTAATACCTGCAAGAATAAGAATCAAACCGGGTCAAAGTAAATCAACAAGTTAAAAGGTTTTTTTTTCACAGGACTCGGGAAAGCATACAGTGCTAACGCACATTAATGTATGGGTAAAAAAAAAAAAGAATAAATATTCTTCATCCCCGATGCAAGTTTAACATATTATAAGTCTATAGCACTAATCTGTTGAAGCATGGAACAACAAGATCTGATATGAGAATTGTTACCAAAGAAAATATCATCTTGTGTAAATTGATTGTGACCGGTTTTCTTCTTGTCTTTGCTTAAAACTAAAGTTTCTCCTTTTCAAACACTAATATTAGACTAAATCTATTTGTACGTCACTAAGTTTTTATGTAGTGTTTTATCACACCTGATGGGCGTCTCAAAGCGTTCAGTTTTAAAGTTTAAGACCTATCCTGTTACGTGTTTTGGGTACTTAAACCAAATTAATATAAAAAAAAACTAAAATGAGCTCTGACCTGGAAGTTCTTGTCCCATCCCAGCGTGACCTCGGCCCTCTCGTAGAAGTCTCCCTGGTACCCGGACATGCTCCACACATTCTGCATGGTGCCGTAGATGGTATCCCAGATGTAGACATTCAGAGTACCGGTGTCGATGCCGTACATGTGGTAGTAGAAACGGATCTTGCAGTTGGAGGTGGTGTCGGCTTGGATGTTGAAGCTGCTGGAGAGGATGGCACGATCGTCCTCCTTGGTTGATGAGGATTCCAAATAAAGATAGGTTCCTGTATCAACACAACAATAGTCAGGCAGCTTAGTGAATGAATGTGGACACTCTGGACAAAAGCACAAGAGCTTACCACATTCTCCTTATTACCTAAACTTTTTTGATAGGAAGCACTTCCATGAGATGTATTACAGCAGGGCAGCTTGGGGTTCAAGATGGCCCCACTATGTAAAAATACTCTTTGCCAATATCTCAGCTTCCAAGTCACTTCAGATTATAGCTACATGTGTGCACGGTGTCTGAACATACATTTTCATGGTCATGGAGTAAAACTGTATGCATAATTTGGTGATTGCAATGGGAGACTTTCTGGGACGATAGAGGGCAGCAGACTTACCGGGTAAATCCATTGTTCTCAGAATTATGCGCATGTTCAGAACTACGTAAACAATGGAAATTTACCCGGTATGTCTGCTGCCACCTAGCGTTGGAAAGTCTCCTATTGAAATATGCAGGGTGGATGTAAACAGTTTTCTGCGGTACCAAAAGGCGTGCCGTCGCCAAGCAGATAAGAGCACCGAACTCAAGCTCTGGTGTTTCAGTTCAGCAGAGTGTGGGTGTGAGTCCCAGTCGTAAGACTTGTGTCCTAAAGCAAGACACTTAAACGTAAAGCCATTGGTCCCCTATATATGTTGTATAATACATCTAGAGTATTTCTTGCAGAGTCTTTCTCGAAGGCTAAACGACAACATCATCATCATCATCATCATCATCATCATTCTCTTGATCCATCAGGGGGGACGTAGAGCCGCCCAACCCATGCGTCACTGCTGCCGAGTGCCACAGCTGCCCAGCCTGGGACTCGAGGTCCGCTTCCAGTTGGCCCACCCAGGTGCTGCGAGGTCGGCCTCTTGGCCTCTTCCAGGCTGGGCAGGGGCAGGATCCTCCCCGTGCTTCGACGCTCAGCTTGAGGGCCACATGGGCAGGTGTATCTGGTAGCCGTCTGACATGGCCATAGAGGAAATGACAACACAACACATTATTATTATTATTACTGACCAGTAGAGAGTCCAGTGGTGTGGTCTCTAGCGGGTCCAGTCCAGGGTGTCCGAGTCTGGCCTTGTCCAAGCCTCCAATCCAACTCATCAATGTCCAGCTGATTCCAGCCACACAAGGCATTCTCAAAATCACAAATGTGGTAGTTGTCTGCAAAAAGAAAACAAAAAACCAAAGTCTTAAAAGTTACATAATACATTAATTTACCTATTTCACCTGGGCCTTATTTCAAGGCTCTGCTTAAAGTCGAACTCTGCACTTGCGATCACCATTCAAGAAAATCAGAAGGCGAGTTTTGGAAAGATTGAAATCCTGTGGTGTCAATTTGTGAATGATGAAGCAAGAAATACGGTTGGTACCCACTGAACGGATTTGATATTCTTGTCTTAAAGGCAGTGGACACTATTGGTAATTACTCAAAGTAATTATTAGCATAAAACCTGCCTAGGTGACGAGTAATGGGGAGAGGGCGATGGTATAAAACATTGTGGGAAACGGTTCCATCTGAAGTGCCATAGTTTTTGAGAAAGAAGTAGTTTTCCACGAATTTGATTTCGAGACCTCAGATTTAGAACTTGAGGTATCGACATCAACCATCTAAACGCACACAACTTCGTGTGACAAGGGTTGTTTTTCTTTCATTATTATCTCGCAAGTTCGATGACCGATTGAGCTCAAATTTTCACAGGTTTGTTATTTTATGCATATGTTGAGATACACCAACTGTGAAGGCTAGTCTTTGACAATTACCAACAGTGTCCACTGTCTTTAATGAGTATAAACTGCATTCAGCTTTCACGGGGGTGACTTTTATTTCATCTTTCTTAATAATTTTGCCTATCAATCAGTATTACTTTGCCCAAAACCAGAACTTAAATATTTTAGTTTAAATAAAAGCTAACAAAAGTTTCTTAAAACTTGAATGTTTTGTCTCACCGCAAGATTGTTCATCACTGTAGTCTCCACAGTCATCAGTGAGGTCACAGAGACGATTGTTGTCCACACAGTTGCCACGGGTACAAGTGAACTGATCGGATCCACACGGTGTAGTTGAGGCAGCTGGTAAAAAAAAAAAAAAGAAGATTTGTATCGAAAATATTATAGACGCACTTGTTTTATCAATCAAATTGTTCAATAGACCTTATGCATTGACGTCATCCAGCGGCCATCTACGAGGAAAAGCAATGACAAAACAATCTAAAGATTTGTACGTGCGGCAGGATTGGCCATTAAATGCTCTCCTTTCGACCTCTAGTCGAGGGCTCCCTACTCTAATGACGTCATTCGCATAAGTTGTATATTATACAAGTAGGATTTCAAACTTTGCATGGTGGGAATATAATTAGTTGAGGTTTTCGGTAGCACCATAAGTAAACTTTTTTTGAGTAGATGAGTTTCTGAACAGAGTCGGTTGTTGACAACTCGGTTGCCCAAAACCACCGTTTCTTTTCAGCATGTTCAGAGAAAAGATTTACACATGGTGCTACCGCACACCTCACCTAATTATAGTATAGAAAAGCTCAAGAAATTAAATCAGTCTTTTTTGGGAAGCCGATGATCAAAAACTTACCTGGAAGATTGCAGCCAGTGAAGGAGATGTCATCCAGAGCAATATCACCAAGGACAGTGAAGGATCTGGTGGCTTCAAATGTAATCTATTGGGAGATTAGAACCGGGTTAGACTAGTTCAAACTGGTATAAACTGGATCAAAGCTTAACAACATGTTATGTTTAGAAAAATTGGGACCGGATTAGACTATAGTTTAAACTGGCACAAATTGGACCACAGCTTAACAACATGTAATCTATAAAAAGATTGGGACCGGATTAGACTAGTTTAAACTGGCACAAACTGGATCAAAGCTTAACAACATACATTGTACGTGTATGTAAACTTTAGAAAGATTGGGACCGGATTACACTAGTTCAAACTGGTATAAACTGGATCAAAGCTATAACAGTGATGAATATTTGTTGTCACTGGTCGCTTATATTTCATAGGCAAAAACAGTATCAATGCTCTAACAGTAAAGGACCAGCAGCTGATTTCACGCAACACTAGGATTAATTCTATTTCGAGGTAGGACGAGTAACTCAGGACGGGTTCAATGCATCCTAACGTCTATGGTTACGGATTATTCCTAAGTGAGAAAGAGTTTGGTGAAATCGAAGGCTGGTAAAATAGACCGCTGGGCCTGACACAAGGTTTACACATTACACAAGGTTGGGGGTTCGCATCCCACCCAAGTACTTCCAATAGAATGATGCTAGACTTACTGTGAATGGTTGAGTGACCCTCCCCAGTCCATACTGTAGATTGTTCCATTGGTCTGGCCTGGCACGATTAAAGTACACTAGACTTGTCCTAGTCGGCCCAGTTGACATGTACACCTCGAGAGACCCAATGTCTAGAAAATTAAGGACAAATTACTGCATTATTATACTGTGGAGTGATACAGTGCTAACACACATCTGTGTCAGGGTAGAAACAAAATTAATGACATATTGTTTTACATATCTACAAATATATTTATGTATACTTAAAAAAAAAATATTACTATATCAGCACAATATTGAGTCTTCTGTAGATGACTAGAGCAACCTAGTCAAAAACGTTGAGACCAATTAAGAGCTCACTCTATGGTTTGAGTTAATAATATAGTAATGATCCATTAAAAGCAATGTCCGAGCTGATTTTCTATCTTCCGCCCAGGTAATAGTTAAAAAGCAGAACAGTTCTTTTCAGGACTGAGAAGTCGTCCGAATACCAAAAAATCTACTCTGCGGTATAGCAAGACAAGTTCTCTAAAGAACAAATTCTACCTGCCAATTAGATACACACATGATGTCACCGCAAACCATATCTGAGCACTGTAAAATACTCTGAGTCATTGGGATAAATTGCAAGAAAAATAAAACCTTTTTAAGGGTCAATTATTCAACGTCATGATTTGAACGTACCTTTTCCATACATGTGGTACCAGAACGTTAGCAGACATGTAGAGGATGCTTGGTTGAGAGTTGGTGACACTAGAGTAGCCTGGCTGTAGCTGGATCCAGAGTTGGCGTTCACAAACATGTAATGACCTGCAAGAAGAAGAGTAATAATAATAATGTAGAGGAGGCTTGGTTGAGAGTTGGTGACACTAGAGTAGCCTGGCTGTAGCTGGACCCAGTGTTGGCGTTCACAAACATGTAATGACCTGCAAAAAGACATAACCTTAATAATAAGCATGGAATTCTTTAGAGCACTGGTATACATCGAAAGGGGCCATCATGACGATGATCTGTAAAAAACAAACCAAATAACCATAACAGATATCACTATGGTTTCTGCTTATAGATGCCATCTTGACGAGCAGCTTGGGCTTTGCCTTTGACTCGGGTCAAGTGTTCTAATTTTTATCTGTGCCCAATTTTGTGCTTACCGTGTGATTTCCATTTCATGGCCATCCTACTGAAACCACACGAAAAGGTATGCTTACCTTCCGGTGCTTACTGTATGAAAATGAATGTGTACATGTACATTGTAAGTCCAAGGTTACTGTGCAGGCTAGCTGCCTAACTTTCTTGCTAACCTTTGAAATACGCTTGACGCTCAAGCAATTTTTGTCTGCTATAGTTAGCACAAAATGTGCTTACCGTTAAGCATCATTATGAAATTGGCCCAGAATGGCGAATGACTTGTAAACAAAGCCATTTTCTGTTAAGACACTTCCTTTCCAATGTGGATGGTTATGGGTTCGAATCCCATTTAAGGCATTCTTACCTGCAGCATTGTTAAGGGTGTGATCCTTGGAGGGACCCGTGTTTGCCGACGGAGTGGCTCCAGAACCGAGCTCCCACTTGTAGGATCCAAGACTCTCATCGTTCCAACCACAGACTCCATTCTCAAAAACACAAGATCCTACACAAACAAAAATAACCAATTAAATTAGATTGTTTCAATCAACTTTTGCTGGCAGTAACAAAGTGGAAATGTTATGACAAATCTACAGAACTTTTTATAACCCATTAAGAGTATGTGCCCTTTCATTGATGTGTATTAAGCATTGTTTTCTTGGTACTTTCCCATGTTTTGTTTGAAAAAAAACGTTGCTGAAACGAGAAATAACCAGTGATTGGACTATTGCCTTGGATTGGGCGATTTGGTATGGAAAAAGTATTTGTTATGAAATCAGTATGGTTGGGAAGAGGTTTTAAAAGTAGAATAAAATGATCCACACAAATATACCTCAAAATTGTGTGGTTTTCCTTTTACTTCATGAACTAACACAGTCAACTATTTTGTTGTACCAAATATTTGACTTAGCCAACTAGCGGACACCGAAATCACTGGGCTCGGGGCAGTGGTCCAGTGTAAAACTCGAGCCCTGTAAGAGTGTCACAGAGTATGACAGACATGGCGCACTTTAAATATACCGTAAATTTTTTTGAGCCGCAAATTTCGAAAGTGATTTCTGATTGGTCAACCTAGTAACTCACCACAATCCTTTTCATCTGATTGGTCGCCGCACTCGTCAATGAAGTTACAAATCTGAGTCTTGTCCGTCAAGCATTTGCCGTTCTTGCAGATAAACTGGCATGCCGGGGGCGGTGTGGGTGGGGTGCATAGACCAGGATACATCATGATGTCATCAATGGCTATATCACCTTGGTAACTGGATCCCTGGATGCCTTCAAAGACGATCTGATGAATATTTAAATAAAAAATTTTCATACTATGAAGTTTTCCTTGAAGTCCTAATTACTTTCACATCACATGTCCATGTCTTTCAGGTGCGAGACCTGTTAAAAACCTAAAAGAAGGCATGTTTCCAGCACATGCTGACTTATTTTTTTTTGACTGGTTTTCCCTTACTACTTGCCTCATAGACAGTGTTGGGTTTGGCTACATCCACCAATCCCTGCTGCCAGAAGTTTCCTTGTGACTTGTCTTCTGAGAAGATTTTTGTCCAGAACGCGGGATGAAGGACGTCGCTTTGTTGCCAAACATTAAGTGAACCTGCCAGAAAAAAAAAACATCACACAAATTTTACACCAAATACACCAACAGGAGACCAACAGAACAGGAAAATGGACAAGCACTATACTGCTCAGTCACAGTGCTCAGCAAATGTTAAATTCAAGGCCTGTCAATTGTTTGTCTCTCCCCCCTTATATAAAAAGGAAAAACAACCTACCAATATGGTCACCATACATGTGATACCAGAAGCTTAGGCACCTGTCATCTCTCGATAGCGTCTCCGATATAAGGTACGCATAATCCCCTTTCACTCGCGGACTCGACGTCTCGATAAACGCGTAATACCCGTACTGATTCCCCAGGGTGTGGTCGGTGTCCGGTCCTGTGTAGTAACTGCTCGTCTGACCGTTGTTTCTCGTCCAATCGAAATCGTCGTTTGGAATGTTCATGTAGGTACAGTAGTCTTTCTCGAAGTCGCAGGCCGCGAGCCGGTTGCACTGGGTACCGGTGAGATCGATGTCATCGATGGCGATGTCTCCTTTGGGGCCGGAACCGGATAAGCCTTCAAACACAATCTAAAAGCAACAACAGATTTTTTTTTTTTACACAGAAATATGTTTCTTTACTAAAAAGCAACGCCAGATTATTATTATTTTCTTTTCAGAAATATGTTACTTTACTAAAAAACAGTTATTTTCTTGACTTAACACAAATAGTGAAAGCAATGATGGAGCTATCATTTGAGAACAGCATTTAAAAAAAAGTTCTATCCATTGTTTCACAATTAACAGATTGTGAAATACACTTTATCTTAACTGATGAATCTAGAAACTAGGTAGGATTTCAATTTTTTATTTTTTTTATTTTGATTGGCCGACATTTTGATGGAATGTGGAAGGGAGTTCCATAAACCTTGATGCAGCAGCTGAAAAAGCTGTCACCCCAACTCCTCTTAGTTTTTTCTGCTAACTTCTGTTGAAACGGAGGAATGAAGAATATGGTGCCTGTTACAAAAAAAAACTTTTCAAAAAATGCTACTCACCCTGTAGGGATAAGCTGATTGGATAGACACTTCACTGACCATCCAATAAGCAAAGTTGCTGTAATACCTGGTCCAGACTGGTGTCCCCATGCTACCTTTGACCTCGATGTAAATCTTCATGGCATTGATGTCTTGTCCAACCATGTAATACCAGAACTTCATGCATGTCCCAAACGTCGCTGGGTATTCTTTGGAGCGCATACGGGCGACGTCTTTATTGTTCTGCCCCGTTACGTCGATGTACATGTAATGGCCTAAAGGTGGAAGCAAATAATATTTTTCAAAATGAGCTCCAAACAATGTCTTTTTTCATCACTCTAGGCATGATATTTTACCCTTAGAAAAAAAGATTTAAAAATTGTATTGGATGCAATGGCAGAGCAATATCTTTATTGCAGAGTTTTATTGCTCATTATCTCTAGAACTTATGCACATGATGTCATTTTAGTACGGCGCCCTCACCTAGAGGTCAAAAGGAGGTTGTTCATTGGCCAATCCTGTGCGCCGCGCGTAGAAATCTGTGCGTTTTGATTGTTTCGTCACCGTTCTTCCACTAAGATCGCTGCTGGATGACGTCAATGCATAAGGTCTATTGGGTGTTTTAACTGTTTAACCTTTTGCTCATAAGAGTTGTTGTGTCTTGCAGTTTAACGAGTAAGGCCGTGTCCGAATTGGTGGCTACGGCTGCGGCTACTACCGTTGCCAGGGGTGTTGCAAAGGGCATCCTATACTTCAATGCATGATGACACGGTGATCCGGCTGTAGCCGTAGCCGTAGCAGCCAATTCGGATCCGGCCTCAGCTGTTTCGCTATGATAGACAGTGAGAAGATTATTGAGGTAGACAGGTGCTGAGGAGGGCAGGCATTTCCAGACCAAGAGAATTTATGCGATAATGACAAGAGATAAAGAAGTTATACCTTGTAATGTGCCGTATGTATGGTCAGTCGATGGACCAGTCCCAGTGGTATCTGTGAATCCGCTTCCAATCTGCCAATCAAAGTCATCGGTTTGATCCTGGGAGTAGCCGCAGTCACCATGCTCAAAATCACACGTGTCTAACACCAACAAATTAGGAAAAGAAAAAAAGTTTTTACTACAAGGGACTGACTCTAGGCAGACCTGGGCCCAAAAAAATTAATAGAGCTGCTTCCGCAGCTTAGCAGAAATGAGTGGGATACCAGTCACAAATTTATTTTTAATGTTTGATACTTTTGCTTTACTCCATAATACATGTACATGTTATTGTTGAGATTTTTTAGGGAAGTATTGAAATAAATAGGTATTTAAATTGAATTGAATTGAAATTGTACATAAGACATGGTCGTTTGGTTGTTTACTAATCCTGTTCTGATAAGCATAAATGTATTATGCTTAGCTACTTTTTGTATCAAACTCATAAAAATAGGAGAACCGTAAGTCAGATTTTGATTAAGATTGGAATTTGGAATATAATTTAACTTGGGATATTGAACTTACATAGAGGTGGGCAGTCCCCGTTGTAAATAGCGAGGTCATCCAGAGCGATATCCCCAGACCATGAGTTACCTCTCACACCCTCAAACACCACCTGAACACAAACACAACAACAAGAATTCTCAATAAGCCAATTGCATGTTAGAGTTGAATATTATCTGGTACAATAACCTGTAAGTTATTGCTTACATTTTGAATTCCTTAGACAGTTGCTATATTTTTATTTATTTTATTTATTTTAAATCTTTAGACATACACAATAGTTACAAGTTGTACAGGGGCTGTCAAGGTTAAAACAAATGTATAAAACTGTCATCAAAAGATGTGTAAAACCAGACCCCTGCCAACGATAAAAATATAATTATACAATATAAAAAGGAGATTACACTAAAACATTTTAGAATCACACAATAGAAATCATTAAAACACAAGCAAAACCAGACTATTGAAAACAAAAAACTACACCCACAACAAAACACCGCAGCGATAAGAGGAAGGGACAACAATTGAAAATAAAAAAACATAGAATGGACTAAAAACCCTCAGAAAAATTAAATAAAAAATAAAATTGGCACAGAGTGCACCCTCACAGATTCATGCCAACCCACTGGGCCCGAGGACAATGATAGCAGAGAGCCTCCCCAAACACCACCCAAAAAAGCACAAAGACCCCTTAGACAATTATTAAAGAAAACAACAATTAAAACCACTAGCACTATTAACATACTAAAAATTCCCCCCTCAGCTTCATACGACAATCACATGATTGGGGCAAGCTTTTTGCAACCTATATTCCCTACATTGGGAGATTGATTGCAGTATCAATCCAGATCCAGATAGTTGGGTAAGAGATGGTGAGCACCCATAAACAATTCTGAATAAATGTGTGTGGCACAATACCAGGGTCTGCTCATCTGGAGGTTTCCTCGATGGTGTCCCTGAAACCATTTGACATGTAGCAACTGTCTCTATAGTCTGAGGAATTCAACTGGTCTTTATCAAGACCAATGTTTTCTCTAGTCGCATTTAATCTGTCACTCCCTTCTTTTCTAGGGCTTTGCATCGTCTGGTTAAATGCACTAGTGCTTTCAGTGTCTGGTACCCAATGTCCCGCACTAATTACTCACAGCAAAAGTGCCTTTCATCCAGACTTGACCATACTTCCATTCCGGCCCCTGATCACCCTTGCGCGTCCACTGAAGTGTGTCCTTACTGTTGTCGCGTTGCCACACATTTAGCGTGTCGATGTTGGGACCGTACATGTGGTACCAGAATGCGACGCATTTACCGAGGTCCGCAGAGACCATGTCGGGGGAGAGGAGTTGTGCCACGTCGCCCGAGCTCTGCCCCGACGCCTCAATGTAGATGTAGTAGCCTAAGAAGTGAGGAAAACAATTTTGGATGAGTAAAAAAGTTTGAGCTCCATTTTGTAACGACGTGATCTCGCAAATATGTAAGGTTTTATGCTAATAATTATTTTGAGTAATTACCAATAGTGTCCACTGCCTTTAAATTTGCATCGGGGATAAAGAATGTTAGTTTCGAACTGCCTCTATGCTTTCGGGCAACCAATTGAGCTCAAATTTTCACAGGTTTGTTATTTTATGCATATGTTGAGATACACCAACTGTGAAGACTAGTCTTTGACAATTACCAATGGCGTCCAGTGCCTTTAACTGAAAGCTTCATCAAAGAAAGAGGCTGGAATAAAACATCTTTTTCATCTGGCAACTCACACCTGTTATCTTCATGTAATTCCTTTTACAAACAGAGGCAATATGTGAATTGGGCTTTCAGTCCCTACCCGACTGCAGAGTTTTCTCTGGAACATTTCTCTGGGGTTATTCCTCCCAGATCTAAATGTGAAACTTCCTTTCTGGGCCCAATTTCATAGAGCTGCTTAGCACAAAAATTTGCTTAGCATAAAATTTCTTCCTTGATAAAAACAAGATTACCAACCAAATTTCCACATGACTTTTAGAGTTAGCAAACAATAGCTGAGTACCAGTAATAAGCAATATGCAGCAAAAAGAAATTTGGTCGGTAATCCTGTTTTTATCAAGGAAGCAATTTCATGCTAAGCAAATTTTTGTGCTTAGCAGCTCTATGAAATTGGGCCCTTGTCTTCTCTCTATTGGATTCCTGGCTAGTACAGTTATTAGGTTTGCTTTTCTGATAGTCAAAAAACATAATTCCAGTGTTTTACAGATTGGACATACATGTATTAAAGACCACTGGTCTTGTGAGTTGTGTAACAAACATAAAAGAACCCAGTGCACTTATCGGAAAGAGAAGGGGTTCGCCCCGATGTTCCTAGTTTAAATGGCAGCATTATGCGCCACAGCACCTTGTAAACCATTACATGGTGCTAAACAATTGGGTCTCAAAATTCATCACTGCAATTACCTATCTTTCTGAAAGTTTGTATATACTCAGCGCCTTGAGTACCTTGTTTGGTAGATACGTGCGCTATATAAGACTTCGATATTATTATTATTATTATTATTATTATTATTAAAAGGAGTAGGTCTCATAATTCAAACGTAGTCCCACATAGCTTGCAGGAAAGTACTGTATGTTGAAGCGCCTTGAGCGTCACCGAGTGACGGATATGCGCGCTATATAAGAAGCCACAATTATTATAACTCACCGTTCTCACTATTTGTGGTGTGATCCTTGGATGGTCCAGTGTCACTAGACGACGTACCCCCTTTGTCTCGAGTCCAGTCAAAGTTGTCATTGTTTGTGATCTGAGCCCACTTGCATAAGTCTTGCTCAAAGTCACAGTCGTACACACTTGGGGCTGACAAAGATAAATTTTCTTTTTATTATAAATTTTTTTTTGTGGAGACACACAAGGCCAAGGGTGAAGGCCACTTCAAGTTGTAAACTATTTTTCCAGGGGCCATTGCCACCTACTCCTGGGTCTAAAACAGGGTTATGGATGTACGCTTGAGTATCATCCATAAGAAGCCTAGCTGGTAGAGCAGAAAACACTACCTCCCCAACTTTATGACTGGGACTCGAACCCACAAACTGGTGATCGAACACCAGAGCTTGAATCGGGTGCTCTTAACCACTAGGCAATTACTTCGCTCGTCCCCAGCGCCTTGCTTTAACCAATCAATGCATCACACTCACACTGCACCATATTTCTATGCACTGTACGCATGACGTACTTCCTGAACAAGAATCTGTTCAAGTGATTAGCCCATCCCAGCGGTCCTGGATAGACTGGCTGCTGGGTCCGAGCGAAGGCAATTACTAGCCCGACTCTAAAATCGTAGGCCTCAGGCTTATGGTCCAGTGTTTATTTTGAGCACTGATACAATGTACTCACCATGAGTGGGAGGCCCTGGGGTTGTTGGTGGTGGAGTTGGGATTATAATGCAAGCTGACGGCTCAATATCCAGATCATCTAATGCCATATCACCTCGGTAATCATTCACGTAGGTTCCTTGGAACAAAATCTAAAAGGAAAAAAAAATAAACAAATTCTCAGTCCTTCTGAATTTACTCAACAATGGATTTGTACCATGATGTTTTCTCCTTCCTGTTTCTTCTTCATTAAACGGCACACCGGCTGGACAGCGCAGAGGAGCTGTGTTCTTGCCTGCTGGACCAGGGCTCAATTTTGTAGAGTAGCTAAGCACAACAAAATTATGCTTTAAGGCAGTGGACACTATTGGTAATTGTCAAAGACTAGCCTTCACAGTTGGTGTATGCATAAAATAACAAACCTGTGAAAATTTGAGCTCAATCGGTCATCGAAATTGTGAGATAATAATGAAAGAAAAAACACCCTTGTCACACGAAGTTGTGTGCGTTTAGATGGTTGGTTTTGAGACCTCAAGTTCTAAATCTGAGGTCTCGAAATCAAATTTGTGGAAAATTACTTCTTTCTCGGAAAACAATGGCACTTCAGAGGGAGCCGTTTCTCACAATGTTTTATACCATCAACCTCTCCCCATTACTCATCACCAAGAAAGGTTTTATGCCAATAATTATTTTGAGTAATTACCAATAGTGTCCACTGTCTTTAAGCAGCTCTATGAAAGTGGGCCTTGGTCATCTTGACTAAGATCACTGGGCAGGTTTGAAATGCCATATGGCCTCAGCTTAAATTATTGGAACTTTTTAGAGCTTTCAAATTCTACAATCCTTGGGTTTCTTGTTTTTATTCCTACCTGGAATTCTTCTGTGCTTGTGACGGTTATCTGTTTGGTCAGCCAGACGTTGCCATGGTCACCCGACTCAGACCACAACTGAGTCTTGGCATTTTTCTTGTCTTTAAGGTAGACGGTCAGAGTGCCGATGCCTTGAGATTAGAAACAAACGGATTAAGGGATTAATCATGGGGGGTGATTACTTTTTGGTCAGTGAGGCTTATCTCCGATGCTGTGCTGGATTAGAAAGATTTGGAAATCCTCACCAAGTCACCAAGGCATTAGCAATTACTCAGTGAAAGTATAGAAAACTATGCAAAAACAAAAACAGATAACAATGTTACCAAAATGTTTAAATTGTTGGAAATAAAACAACCACCCAGGGAGGTGTTTCATTCACTTGAAAGTTTGTAGACAACTTTGAATTTTGCTAAAAATAAATGTGAACACGATTGAGAGTTTACATTATTAGAGAAAACAAATTAAGTCTGCCACCCTACCTTTGCCGTACATATGATACCAGAAGGAGAGGCAGGAACCAGCCGTTGGATCAAGGTGCTGACTCGTCAAGATAGTCGTGTCTCCATTCGTCATTCCGGAGAAGGACGTCTCGTAGTAGATGTAAAAACCTTGAACAAGAAAATGGTCAAATGATGGACTGAGTGACAAATTTTTGTTGCAAGTTGAAAAAAAAAATAAAAAAAAATTAGACTATTAACTCTTTTAGTGGCAATTTCTTTTTGCTTTGTAAACCTTAAGTACCCAGCTTATTTTAAAGTAAAAAAAAAAAAATGTAATAAGTCTGTCCCACCAAACAAATGTATCTTGCTGATATGTGTTGCCTTGGTACATCCTAAAGCCAATAGTATTTCTTGATTGATAAGGCCCTCTTTGTTAGAGTATTACGTTATACTGTACATGTCATCCCAGGTCAAAATTCCAGTTGAACCCAGTTAACTGGGGTCAACTGGTTCAACTGGATAGTGACCAAACTCGTCCATTTTCCATATTAACCAACTGGTTTGGACCAGGTTTAACTGTGTTCAACTAGGTTTAAATTTTAAACCAGTAGGTTTCTGTCCATTTTCCATATTATATCAACTGGTTTTAACTGTGTTTAACTAGTTTATCAACTGGTTTTCAACTACTTCCCGTTAAACCCAGTTTAACTAGGTTCAACTGGAATTTTGACCTGGGATGTACTTGACAATTAAAGAGTTTACCATTTGGTGATCTTTTTCTATAATTCTGTACAATTTAGTGTTAAGCGCCTTTGATCATTTGCATGTACGGGGCGCATTCTAAATTTTAAACGCTATTAGCTTGCAACAACTAATTCTATATTCTCATCTAGTTCATTTGATAAATATAAAAACGCAAGACATTTACCACTGTCTGAGTTTGTCGTGTGGTCTGTAGTCGGACCCGTGTAGTAACTTGTAGTTGCTCCCTTAGTCCGGAGCCAGTCCCAATCGTCGGTCGATTTGTCGTTGGACCACCCACACATATCCAGCTCAAAATCACACAGACCTTGGGGGAAAAAGATTGAACAATTTGAGTTACTACTCATAAAAGAAATTTCAATACTTTTTGGGGACAGATTAAAACCACAAATGCTGTTAAAAAGAAAACGGTCAATCCAATTTAGCCTAGCCCACTGCGGAACAAAGTGAAATACTTATTCTTTAAAAAAATGTTTAAAATCAAATGGTTTCACCGTTCAACTCTTGAAAATATTATCACCATTCCTGTCGTAAACATTTCATTTAATATTCTGCTTATGAAGCCAAGGACTCTCCAGTGCCCCTTTTTTAGAACATCTAAAAAAGTCAGGTGACCTCGACCTATTTGACCACATTCATTACTCGTACACTAAGCAATGAGGTGGTTAGTGTGATTGATAATAGCACAAGTGCGCCACATATTTGGCAGCACAGTGACCAAGAATGTTGGAGTGCCAGGAGCGTCACTGCTTGATGGACATGAGCGAGATATAAGAGGCCACTATTATTATTATTAATGAGTCTGTTTGCAAGGAGCTCAAGCCAAACTTACCAGCTTTAGGACAGGAACCAGTGGTCAACAAGACGTCATCAATAGCGATATCTCCCTGGTAGTCTGCGCCACAGACACCCTCAACGATGATCTGGTAATCATGCGCTGCCTTGAAGGTTAGCTGTATGAAACGCCATTCATTACGCTGGTCCCCTGTATCAAACATTAAATACAATGACGTTAAAACAGAAAGACAATTAAGTTTATAGTAAAGGTGCTGTTAGAAATATGCAGTATCTAAGAAGTTCCTTGGTCTTTTTAATTTGTTGTGCGCCATGTCTGTCAGAAAGACACTCCTGGTGTATAAAAAAAAGGAACTCTCCCTTTGGTGGTACTTAAAGCCAAGACTAAGGTGAGTTTTCAAGTTAGTTTTCAAGTGAGTTTGGAAGCTGGAGAGAGTGTCTAGTGCCTACTAGTCTCAGGTTCGGTGGAAAACTTTTTAGAATTGCACAAGGAAATTACATTTTATTAGGAATGCATGATGTGCATAAAAGAAGCAAAATCAAATATTGTTATAATTATGGAAAAGTTAAGGCAACAAACTGTTTTTGTCATTCTTTCAGATTTACAATTAAACTCAGGGTTTTTGAGAGTTCTTGAGATTTGGGGTGCTGGCAAGTATTGTTGAAATTGAGTTGTTTTATTAAGAGGCATTATCATGAAGGAATTACACAGTGATTGGCGACAATCTTTAAAGGGTTGTAGCGAGCATAAAAGTGCAAAAAAATCCCAAACAAAATAAAGAGTTTCCATGACAACACACCTGAGAGTGAGAAGAGAGCTGCCGTCTTGATTTGAGTCACAGTATCATAGCCGTAGACGCTGAGCTGTCCGATGGTTTGACCGTTCATGTGGTACCACATATGAAGACATTCTCCGTAAGTATCGTCGAAGACCGGGCTGAAGATACGGGCAACGTCGCCTTTTACTCTTGGTGATGACGTCTCAATGAAAGCATAGTATCCTAGTAAAAAAAAAAAAGACAAATTAAAGCCATTAATTAAATTAAATACCATCAAAATACCCACTCTAAGAGAACTCATCCCAAAAATGTTTGGACTCTAGTTATATTGGATGGTTTGAGTGTGTACTACAAAAGGACCTCGGTTTAAAAAAACAAATAGTCAAGGGCATGATATTTCAACCCTATAGCACAGGGAAGACTCTGCTTGGTTCGAAACATCAGGCCATTATCTTTTGTTTTTGCATTATGCTAAGAGAAAGCAAATTTGAGGTATACTAACTCCACTCCAATCACAATCTTCTAAAATTGAAAAAGATTGCCCAATGATGATATGACTTACCCAGGTTAGTTCCAGTTGAATGATCTTTTGTTGGTCCAGTACCGTACGAGGGTGTACCACCAAAGTCACGTTTCCATTCAAAATCTCCCGTCGGGTCGTGTGTCCAACCACACCAGTCAATCTCAAAGTCACACACGGCTGCGAAGAAAAAGCGTCAACAAATATTTTATCTATCATCTTAACAGCCATTGCTTTCAATTTAGCTTCTTCCATTTTTTTATGGCCACAGATCATTTTCATATACCGCACCGTTTCTTTGGAATAGTCTTCCTGTGCATATTCGCCAGGCTAGTTCTTTACAATGTTTTAAGTCTCAGGTAAAACTCATTTGTTTTAAGCTGCTTATTTGTAATTGAATCTCTCTCTCATTGTATACGTTATTGTTCTCTTTATGTG
The DNA here is from genome assembly GCF_902459465.1 of Asterias rubens. Classification (NCBI taxonomy): domain Eukaryota; kingdom Metazoa; phylum Echinodermata; class Asteroidea; order Forcipulatida; family Asteriidae; genus Asterias; species Asterias rubens. The sequence goes on from NC_047075.1 coordinate 1,470,003, forward strand.
CTAAGTAAGAGGCTTTTATTAAAGCCATTGGACCCTTTCGGTACAGAAAAAATAAAATAAAAGTTCACAGATTTACAGGGTTTACAGAAGGTAGTGGTGAAAGACTTCTCATGAAATATTATTCCATGAAATGCTTTACTTTTTGAGGAAACAGTAAAACAAGATCAATTCTCGATAGCGAGAATTACGGATTTATTTTAAACACATGTCATGACATGGCGAAACGCGCGAAAACTGGAGTGGGTTTTCCCGTTATTTTCTCCCGACTCTGATGACCGATTGAGCCTTAATTTTCACAGGTTTGTTATTTTACATATAAGTTGTGATACACGAAGTGTGGGTCTTGGACAATACTGTTTACCGAAAGGGTCCAATGGCTTTAAACAAGTATGGGTTGAACAAACAAAAATTAACAGGAGCGGGACTTGAATCAACAACCCTCGGATTAACATACCGACGCTCCACTAACTGAGCTGTCTAGCCCTTTATTAGCAGTTTTTGTTTGGGGGTGCCAATCAAAGGCTATATGACAAGCCGCCCTCTTACAGTGTTTATTTTTTGTTTTTGTTTTGATTTCTGATTCAAATAATTTATTTAATTAATTTAATTTATTTAATTTAGTATTTGTTTCCCTTGTTTCTTGCTTTTTTATAACTGTTTTTCCGTTAAAATGTTCTGCCTTGTGCTATTGTATTTTGGTTTGTTTGTATTGGTTGAATAAATAACAATAATAATAATAACAACCCTTCTGGTTTTAAAACAAATAGTCAAGACAGAAACACCACTCTCTTATTTCCTTATATTCTGATATTTCTAGAGAGACTTACTTGAATCTTGACATGGTTTAGTATCTAGCGATATATCATCGAGGGCTATGTCTCCATAGTAGCTTGATCCAACCACAGACTCAAAGACAACCTGAATACAAAAAATTAACGATAAAAGTGATTAAAATGCGTATGACAATGGAAAGTCTTTGGTACATTGTTTGTTTGTTTATTTGTTTGTTTGTTTGTTTGTTTGTTTGTTTGTTTGTTTGTTTGTTTGTTGTTTGTTTGTTTGTTTGTTTGTTTAGATAATCTGCCCAACAAGGGAACTCGGGAAAGCTCCAACAAGAGGATATTAAAGCCAAGCTGGCAATAGCCAATCGAACACTGGTTAAACATTGAGTTGCAAAAAGTTATCGAAAAGAGAAGGGGTTCGCCCTGGTGTTCTTGGTTTGATCATCAGCACATTGCGCCACAGTACCTTGTAAACCATTACATGGTGCTATAAAGAAATAGATCTCATAACGTAGCTCCACGTACCTTGCAGGAAAAAATACTGAGCGCTTTGATACAGCCATTAGGGGTGTGATAAAGCACTATATAAAAACCTACTATTATTATTATTGATATGATTCAGTAACTAGACAACAATATTGCTCTTGTCATTGTGAAAGTTTATTCCACCAAATCAAAATCAACGTTGCAACTTGTGTCTACTTACCGACCACAACGTATCCGATTTAATCTCCTTCTGTCCACGTATCCACTGGTTACCCTGCGAGCCATACTTTGTGAAAATCAAATTGTCCTTATTCTGGTCGTCTCGCAAGTAGACGTTTAAGCGATCGACGTTTGGTCCGTACATGTGGTACCAGAACTGTAGACAGCGGCCCTCCGTCGGGTTCTGACCGGGGGCTAGGATGCGAGCTTTGTCACCTTTGTAGTTTGGGTACGATGTCTCAAGATAGATGTAGTAACCTGAAGGGAATAAAACATCAGGTACAAATTAATTTAAGTGAAAAAGTTTGGGTGTGTCTGATCAGCAGAGTGTGGGTTCGACTCCTGGTCGTGACACTTGTGTCCTTTAGCAAGACGCATGTAATCATTATTGCTTCGTCCTTCGGATTGGTTATGAGCTGTTGGTCTTGTGTGTTGTGTAAGAGCCCAGTGCACTTATTTGTAAAGAGAAGGGGTTCGCCCCGGTTTGATCGGCAGCATATTGCGCCACAGCTCCTTGTAAACCATTAAAAGATGCTATGTAAAGGAATAGGTCTCATACTTCAATATGTAGCTCCACAAAACTTGCAGGAAATAATACTGAATGCTTGATACGCCCCTAGGGGTGTGATAAAGTGACAATAAGAACCTAGTATTATTACTAATAACGAAGAGTGTGGAACTGTCCTCCTTGTTACTAGGGCCCAATTTCAAAAAGCCTGTAAGCATAAAAATCTGCTAAGCACAGGAAATCTTGCTTAGCGAAAACAGGTTACCAGCCAACATTCTATGAAGTTAACATTGTTGCAACAGGTGCCCCAATAACTTTTCCCTTAGCAAATATATTTGCTAAGCAATATTTCATGCTAAACAGCTTTGTGATACAGCCTTAGGTACGATTTTGGGTAAGTGAAAATCTTGTATTACCTGATCCTGTAGTGTGGTCATGAGCCGGGCCTGTGTAATCGCTTGAGGTAGTTCCAATGTGTCTGGTCCAGTCCATGTTATCATCGTTCATCTGTACAAAGCCACAGAGATCCGTCTCAAATGTGCAGTCCATCACTGAAACAAAACAAATTCAAACTTCTCATTATCAAATTCTTTTTTCTTTCCTTACACCCCAAAAATTCGTTTACAAATCTACCCAGTCAGTCTCACTTACGGTTTATAACTTCAAATTATTGTTGACATAAACATAAACAAAATTGTTCGACCACTCTCAAGTGTGAAGCATACAATCTTAAACAACAGAAAGTTTCACTGGTTGGCAGAGAATTGTTGCTTGTGCGAGTGCGAACTCCACGTTCCTAGGCATTCTTCACTTACACAGCATACACAGAAACTTAGCACTTGCACAGTAAGCAACAAATTGTGATCGCAAGTAAATAATTTGGCGGTAAGCAGAGCCATGAAATTGGGCCCAGATGTCTATGCGTTAGAATGAATGAACGAATGTCAACTGTCTGACTTTGGCTATAGTAGAACACAAGGGCCCAATTTCATAGAGTTGCTTAGCACAAAAATTTGCTAAGCATGACATTTTTTCCTTGATAAAAACAAGATAACCAGCCAAATTTTCACATGATTTTCAGGATAAGCAAACAACAGCTGAATACCAGTAACAAGCAATATGCAACAAATGGAAATTTAGTCGATAATCCTGTTTTTATGAAGGAAGAAATTGGGCCAAGGTGTCCATCCCAAGCTTTTAGCAAACAGATGAACAAGGCTTAGAAAGAGAGAAAGGGGGAGGAGCTTACATGGAGCAACTGTTGAGGGTGGAGGGAGTCCATCGAAGCATGAAACAGGCTCTATATCGATATCATCAAGAGCAATATCACCCTGCCAGCCGTTGTATGTCGCTTCAAAGATTATCTGGGAAAAAAAAAACCAGATCAAACATTCACAATTGCTTTTATATATGTTAATAGTGCAATCGTTAACTTCACCTAAAAGGGTTCCTAACATACTTTAAGAGTCAAACACTGAAAAGAACTCCCACCTCCCAAAATGAGACAAATAAATGGGAGCAACTATCAACTTCTGAACATACATTGCTTGTTCATACTTCTTACATCATCAGAAAATTGCCCAAATACTTAACAAATACTACGCAAAATGTGACAAAATTTGACCTTAACTCAAATTCAAACCGGAAGTAGACGTTTAATACCTGAAAATCACAACTCCTGATTGATTGTTTACAATCTTTACATCATAAGAAAGGTCTTTAAAGGCAGTGGACACTATTGGTAGTTACTCAAAATAATTATTAGCATAAAGCCTTTCTTGGTGACGAGTAATGGGGAGAGGTTGATGGTATAAAATATTGTGAGAAACGGCTCCCTCTGAAGTGCCATAGTTTTCGAGAAAGAAGTCATTTGGATTCGAGAATTTGGATTCGAGACCTCAGATTTAGAACTTGAGGTCTCAAAATCAACCATCTAAACGCACACATCTTCGTGTGACAAGGGTGTTTTTTCTTTTATTACTGATAATGTGACCTCATTTGTGACCAAGTGTCATACCTGATAGTCCTAGTCATTGATCATCTCCAATTTAAATGACCCCAACAATCTTTACACCATAAGGCAGGTCTTTAAAATCTCAACAAACATTACACATACAAATGATGTGACCCCATTTGAGACCAAGTGGCATACCTGATAGTCTTTGTCATTGATCATCTCAAGTTGACCCTGACGCCACTTGTCACCTTGGTCACCAGTGATTGTCAACTGGGTGGTTGTAAACCCAGCGTCGTCCAGATAAAGGACTTTCAGGTCTCCAATATCTAAAAGGAAAACAAAAACATTATTTTCACATTTAAATATCGGGCCATACTTTGGTGATGACCTGCCCCACCACCCCCCCCAACAGAAAATAAGTGAGAATTTTTTTACTGAAAGCATAATTGTTATAAGGATATAATGAAGGATTTGAAACTTTGCACGGTGGGAGTATAACTAGGTGAGGTTTCTACTCTCTGAGAAGAAAAGGTGGTTGCCAACTTATCATTTTGATAGTATCAAGTGGCTCTGATCATCTTCAGGAGAAAGAAGATCAGTGCATACTAATTGAGACTGATTGAGACTCTTCAACCATCATTTCTTCTAAGAACCACTCAAAAGTGATTTACACATGGTGCTACTGCAACACATGGTGCAACTGCAAATCTCAATTTAACTACTGCCTATTCACAAAATGAAATTCAAAGTTCTCAACTTGGATACTTCCAGCCAAATATGCATCCCCCAAGCATTCTCCTGAAGACGAGCAGAGTATACTGTTTGAAACATCAAAATCGGTTCAGAGCCAACACTCCCACAAGAGACATTTAATATTATGGTTGTACCTGCAAATTTACTATTTATTTATAGTTAATTCTTCAAAGTCTTCAAGGGTAAATAAATTAAGAAAAGATTGACAAACTTACGAGCTCCGAGCATGTGAAACCAGAAGATGAGGCAAGATCCCTTGGTGGCTTTGAGGTACTCACTGACGAGCCACGCCTTCTGACCATAGAATGCTGTACTCATCTCGACAAAGATGTAGTAACCTAGAGGGGAAGAAAAGACTCACAACTCATAACTCAAGTCTTTAAAACTCATGACTCAAAACTCATGCCTCAAAACTCAAGTCTTAAAGTCAGAAGATGAGGCAAGATCCCATTGTAGCTTTGAGCATGGGTACTCACGAGCCACGCCTTCTGACCATAGAAAGCTGTACTCATCTCAACAAAGATGTAGTAACCTAGAGGAAGAAAAGACTCAGAACTCAAAAACTCAAACCTTAAAACTCATTAATTTAAACAAAAATATTTTGGGCTCAAAACTTTTCACTTTCACAATTTTTCACTTTCACCATGACACAGCAGTACAAAACAAACCCCTAAGGGGCAGGATCCTGCAATCTTGTACATTTATTAGTTCTTATAATTTATGCTCCAATAAATTGTCACGTGTCATTGTCATTTGGTGACAATATTGTCATTGTCAATTGTCAGTTTATTGTGTCGGTATTGAGCCACTTATAGGAAGCATTTACTTTTACAACTGTTGCTTCCTATAAAAGTAAATGTCATTGTCATTTGGTGAATGTCCTTACCATATATAGAATTGGTGGTATGATCCACTGAGGGTCCAGTGTAACTGCTAGAAGTCAGTACTGAGCCACGTATAGGAAGCAACAGTTGTAAAAGTAGATGTCATTGTCACATGTCATTGTCATTTGGTGACAGTCCTTACCATATTTAGAGTTGGTTGTATGATCCACTGAGGGTCCAGTGTAACTGCTAGAAGTCAGTACTGAGCCACGTATAGGAAGCAACAGTTGTAAAAGTAGATGTCATTGTCACATGTCATTGTCATTTGGTGACAGTCCTTACCATATTTAGAGTTGGTTGTATGATCCACTGAGGGTCCAGTGTAGCTGCTTGGAGTTGATCCTCTGGATAGAAGCCAGTCCAGAGACTCGGTGTCGACGTTATCCCAGCCACAAAGATCGTTCTCAAAGTCACAGAAACCTGCCGATGGTAAACGTTAAAAGAACGAGTTTGGGTTCTGGTCATATTCTTATGTCCTTCAAGGCACTGGACATGTTTGGTAATGACTCAAAATAATTAAAAGCATAACATTTTACGAGCAAAGGAGAGCTGCTGATAGTATAAAACACCGTGAGAAGCGACTCTCTCTGAAGTAAATATTTTTTTGAGAGATGTGTAATGACATGTAGTTTCTCACTAAAATATTCAAATCTGAGAGAGACTTGGCCTTTGTGATGCTTGAAAGCACACAAATTTATAACACAAGGGTGTTTTTTCTTGCAAGTTTGATGACCAATTGAGCCAAAATTTTCACTGGTTTGTTATTTCATGCACGTGTTGGGATGCACCAAGTGAGAATACTGGTCTTTGATAATTACCAACAATGCCCAGTGCCTTTAAACAAACACAAGAAATGACAAGAAGAAAGACCCCCCCCCAAAAAATTAGATTTTTTAAGCAATGGGATTGCGGAGTTGCTCACACGCAGTGAAGGTTCGATCGAAAATGCCCGATTGTAAGGAATATAAAATACCTTACACAATTATGGCACGCTTGCCCCAGTTGTGAAATAATAAAAAGAAAATGAACCCATAAAAAAAACACTGAGTTCAAGGAACAGTTTCTCTCTTCTTCTCTTACCCTGCCGAGCGCATTTTCCTCCGACGATGCTCACATCATCGATAGCGATGTCTGATTTCGAGTTAGTTCCAGCCTCGGCTTCAAAGACAACCTTGAAGGGATGACCGGCAAACACAGTGGCTTGACCGTACCTCCAGATGTTCTCTTGGTGACCTGGGAACAAAATTAAGACAAATAAATAAATCAATTGTAATGATACTAATATTTAAAATCAGTGGACACTATTGGTAATTACTCAAAATAATTATCATCATAAAACCTTTCTTGATTACGAGTAATGGGGAGAGGTTGATGGTGTAAAACATTGTGATAAACAGCTCCCTCTGAAGTGACATACTTTTCGAGAAAGTAGTATTTTTCCACGAATTTGATTTCGAGACCTCAAGTTTAGAATTTGAGGTCTCGAAATCAAGCATCAGAAAGCACACAACTCTGTGTGACAAGGGTGTTTTTTCTTTCATTATTATCTCGCAACTTCTACGACCGATTGAGCTCAAATTTTCACAGGTTTGTTATTTTATGCATTTGTTGAGATACACCAACTGTGAAGATTGATCTTTGACAATTACCAATAGTGTCCAGTGTCTTTAAGAGTAACTATTAATATAAATCGTCTTCAGGAGAAACTAGCAGAGTATACTGTTCGAAGCGTCGAGAACAAACCAGCTCCTTTCAGAGCCACCACTCCTTCAAAAAGAGATTTGACTCATGGTTGTACCCGCAAGTTTACTATTCATATTGTATTTTTATAGTTACTCTTATTCTCCACACAATGCAAAGCTTCAAACACCATTTATACTAATATTTACTATTTATTTGACACTGGTACATGTACTGTGGTAAGCACTGCGACAAGATACCCAGTACTTCTAGAGTCCTACAGGACAAGATTGAACGACATTCTGCTCCTGTGCGATTTGAACCCAAGACCATGAAACAAAGGGCATCTTACTCTGGTAGGACTTGAACCCAAGGCCCACAAAATGAACCCGTAGTCTCCTGACCGTGGGGGCACCCCTTGAAGATTTGTCAGTTAGTTTCCTCCATCCTTTTCGAATCTCAGACTTTCTAAGGGAGTCATTCAGCGTCAGACCCGTCCACTCCATGATGTTGTCCTCCCACCTTTTCCTCTGCCTGCCTCTCTTTCTTCCTCCTGATACAGTGCCTTGCAGGATCGTCTTAGCAAGACCCCCAAAAATCCAAGGCACTCTTACTTCGTTGAACTTGCGACACCCAAAATTAACGGCACCCTTCTCCAATTGGAATCTTACCCAAGACCCCCCCCCCCAAAAAAAAAAAAAAACCAACAGCACCCTTCTTTAGTGAGATTTGAACCAAAGAACCCCTGAAAAAAATTGCGCCCTACTAGATGGGACTCAAAAAAATCAAAGCCATCTTACTCCGGAGGGAATCAAACCCAAGACCAGCAGAGTTAAATAATACCCTGAACTTTTTTAGTCCGGAAGAATTCTTTCTTCTTATACTCACCAGCCTGCTCCCATGTTGGATTGCCATCCTTATCTGTGTGCATATCGTGTGCCATGACACGCAGGGTACCAACGTCTTTGCCAAACATATGAAACCAGAAGCGGACGCACTCTCCCGTTGTGTCCGAGTACTGAGGACTGAGAAGGCGTGCTTTGTCACCCTGGGTTATGGGTTTGACCATCGTTACCAAGGCATATTTTCCTGAAGAAAATAAATGAAAAAGTTAGTTAATGGCCTGCTGTTTCGAGCCTGACGTTTCAAGTCTTTTTCGAAAGCTTAAAGAATAAGTAATACATTGCGGAAAAAAAAATCATAAATTGTTGATAATGACCAAGGTAAAATAGGTTTTTCAACTAGTTTTTTGCCAACCCCCCCACATCGCAAAAAAATATATATATATTTCACTTTCTTGCTATTTAATTTAATTCAGATCCAAAATTTATTTTTGAAATTAGTAAAAATAGTGGGATATTTCACAATATTCTTCTGAATTTGATTGGACTTAAACCTTCACAGGTGCGTTATTTTCTGCAAATGTTAGGTCACACAATCTACGGACACTTGTCTTTGACAAATGCCTATTTTGTCTGCATGTCGTGAGATTATTTAAAGACACTGTATAATCTAACACGGACACAGGAGTCGTGGAAGATCAAAAATATCTTACACCGGGGATGCTGCAAAAGAATACCGGTGTAGAATCAACAGACTAACTGGCCACCCTCATGCAAGACCGAATTACTTGGGCAAGCCATACTCGAGCCCGCCTGTGGGCGACCGAGTGAGTAAGTGAGTGAGTGTGAGTAACAACTAGAGGAAGCCGAAATTACCTGCACTGGTTCCCGTGGTGTGATCCAAGTACGGTTGAGTACCGTACGGTTGGTCCCCGCTAGCAAGCAACCAATCAAAATCATCTCTGGAATCTTGAGTCCACGAACACATCCCAGTTTCAAACTCACAATCCTCTGCAAAAATTCAGACAAATATTTGATTGCTCAAAGAAAAAGAAGCAAGGATAAGATTTAAAGAGCGAAATCATTACTGAAAAGTAGCTAGTAGAACTGTGGTGGATTTCACAAAGAGTTAATAGTAGTCCTATTTCGAGTTATGATGAGTTACCCGTCCTTACTTGTAGATTTTTAATAACTGCTAGGACTAGTTCTAAGTTAAAACTATCTTTGTGAAAGCGACCACAGATAATAAACTTTTGAAACTGAGTGTGTTTTCTTATCAACCATAGATAGAACACGAGCTTTCAAATAACACCAGATTGGGCCAGATTTGCTTTAGAAATAAAAGTAATCTAAGTATTTGTTGAAACAGTTTAAAACATAAACGACTTACTTGTTGGCGGACACGCCCCATAGTATATTAAGATATCATCAAGAGCTATATCACCAGTATATGAAGTGCCAGCAATACCTTCCCATATAACCTACAAATATACAAGTATATCATTTCATATTATAGTTTCATACACAAACTATATTATAAGTAACCTGACCAATAAGTATGTATGACTTGAGATTATAAAAATATTGGATAGATGCATATGAGTCATCGTCACGGAATATACTCACAAAATATTAAATTTAGTCTATTCCATTTCTTGAGGTGAAGTCGAGTGAAATTGAGCAAACCACAAACAAACAAAAACGAACAAAACGAATACTTTAAAGAAATCTTGAGATTAAAGACCCTTAACACTATTGGTAATTGTCAAAGACCCGTCCTCTCACTTGGTGTATCTCAACATATGCATAAAATATAGACCTGTGAAAAATTTAGCTCAATTGGTCGTCGAAGTTGCGAGATAATAATGAAAGAAAAAAAACACCCTTGTCACACAAAGTTGTATTGGTTGATTTCGGGACCTCAAATTCTAAATCTGCGGTCTCGAAATCAAATTCGTGGAAAATTACTTCTTTTTTGAAAACTATGTCACTTCAGAGGGAGCCGTTTCTCACAATGTTTAATACTATCAACCTCTCCCTATTACGCGTCACCAAGTGAAGTTTTATGCTAACAACTATTTTGAGTAATTACCAATAGTATCCACTGCCTCTAAGCAGCGCTATGAAATTATCCCCATGCTATTTTTCAAAGACATACCTGCCACGACTTGATCGACTGGACGTTATACTGCGCTTTCAACCATAGATTTCCCTGCGTCTGATACCGTGTCCATATCAATGTATCCTTCTGCCCTTGTCTGAGGTACACATTGAGGCGATTGATGGATAAGCCATACATGTGGTACCAGAAAGTCAGACACATCTGGCCTCCGGTGTTTGTCGTGGGTTCGTTGACGGCTGACATCAGTTGAGCTTTGTGGTCCTTGCCTGCATAGCTTGTCTCCAAGTACAAGTAGTAACCTAAGGAAGAAGAAAATATTTATTGTTTAAGCACTTCAGTGATACACTGCTAAAAATGGTATTCTTTACATGAGAGAAACCCCTGTTTTAAGAAAACTTTTCTTGTGCAATATCAAAAATTCTTATGGTTGCAGAACAAAGGGCTGTCAGAACATACAGTGTAGAGTTTTCGGAACAAACATGTATCAGAACAAAGCAATTTTAGAAAATAACAATGTCAGAATAGGGTTGATGTAAGATAGGGTTGTCAGAAAATAGGCTTGTCAGAACATAGTGATGTCTGAACATAGGGTTGTTGGAACATACATGTAGCAAACATAAGACCGCAGTTACAAGATTTACCTCACAGCATCCGCCACTCTAGCTCACTAGCAGCCTTCAAGAAATCTCTCAAAACACACCTGTTCAACTGATTTGCTTGCTTTTATTTATTCTTTGCTCTTTGTTTATTTTGTGTGTACAGCGCTGTGGTACTTTCCCCTGTTAGTTAGAGCGCTTTATAAATACATTGTATTATTAATATTATTATTATTATGAAATACCTGTTGCAGAACAAAGGGCTGTCAGAACATACAGTGTAGAGTTTTCGGAACAAACATGTTTCAGAACATAGCAATTTCAGAAAATAACAATTTCAGAATAGGGTTGATGGAAGATAGGGTTGTTAGAACATACATGTAGTTCTGTTTGAACATAGGGATGTTGGAACATGAGGGTGTCGGAACATACATGTGGCAAACATAAGACCGCAGTTACAAGTAAATACATGTACCTGTTGCATCACCGAAGGTGTGATCATAACCCGGTCCAGTGTCGTAACTCCCGGTTGCCCCAGACTGTCTCGTCCAATCAAAATCATCATCTGGAGAAGGTACCTGAATGTAGCTACACAAGTCACTCTCAAACGTGCAGTTAAGATGGTTTCCTAGGCAACAGAATGAAAACAAATTCATTTGATGTGTTATGGCTTACAAGATAGAACCATAGGAATATAGTGGAGTTTTGGGAGAAGTTTTGTTTATGCAAGTTCGCCCCAAACAAGCCTGTTTTGGTAAGGAGCTACAAGGAGACCAAGAATACCCCGCTGAGATTAATCTCATTCTTGATTTATCACTTGGACAACCTGACTTTTGTTTTAGCCATAATAACCTTGACATTTGATGTAGGAAATAGAAAAACAAAAGACTGATCCACAAACCATGTTTGGAGTTGATATTCCAAGTCCTTCATGAAAAATCGCTCGGACAACATTTCTCTTGTACTACCCACAGTACAATATTTGTCATACCGGTATACGGATTTGATTGAAACTGGACCCATAACTTACTGATACACTGCTCTCCCGGTAGCAGCAGGAGATCGTCCAGTGCGACATCGCTGGAGTAGTTCTGACCAATCACGCCACTGATCATTAAATAGAAGACCTGTTTACTGGCTATATCCACCTGGGCTGTGTGCCATTCATCGCCTTGGTTACCACTGATTGTGAGTTTCTCGACACCAAAGTCGGCCACGGTGTTCCAGAGGTAAACACCCAGCTCTCCGATACCTGTAGAAAGGGAGAAAATAATTTTTGTAAATTGACTTTGTATGTTCGGTTTGCGCCATGTGTATACCTTCTTTGCTGTGTAGATTTTGTTTTTTGAAAACTTGTCTAGCTGTATTGGCCCGATTCACCTGACGTCATCATCAGAATAATCTTGGAACCGCTATACTGGTGGGCAATGTAACTGTGCATTATTCAGTGAAGTGCGCATTTTGGGTGACACGCATAGAGCTATTCTATGGTGCCATGGCGTTTACACGTAAACCTATTGACCACCAAAATGGTGAGTGTGTCACAGTCACCGCGTGTGACGTGAGTGTAAGGGGTCAATATTCGAGAGACTGCTTAGCTCTGAATGGAACTGTCCTGCTTTTGAACTACTGTACTACCTGCTCTTGTCATCATCAGGAGATTGGTTCCAAATTATGAATGCAAGCGAGACTAAACGATAGTCTTTTGATCAGGATTTCATGGCCAAGCAATTTAGAGAAGCTTTAAGTCATAGGAGTGTGGGTTGGAATCCCGATCATGACACTTGTGTTCTTGAGCAAAATGCTTCACTTAAATTGCTTCTCTTCACTCTATTGATTTGACCTACCTTTTCCAAACATGTGATACCAGAATTGGAAGCAGGCTTTATCCGTCGGATCGAAATGCTCACTGATAAGGTTTGCTTTGTTGTCTTTGTAATGATCAGACGCTTCAATAAACAAGTAGAAACCTGCAAAAAATACAAAGTTACAAAATAATTTGAGACTCAGCAAGTCATTGTGACAAACAGTATTAAAATCTAACTCGCAAATGACTTATTTCATACAGCAGCATTGTGTGCGCAAAAACAAAATTGCTCAAGAAATAACTGTGCTCAGTCTGTCCTTCTGAAAAAAAACATTTCATTTCAAAAGGTGGTAGCATTTTGGAGATATTATTGCCGAAAATCTGGAGTGGTTTTGTCCAAGCAGGAAGAATAATCCATAAAATGTTTTTGAATCTCTCTCTCTCTCTAAAACCACATTCCTTATCAACAGCTGCAGTGCTTCATACCAAGTTAGTTTTTTAATTTTTGGAGTAATTACCAAAAAGTAATCCCCGGGGGTGGTGTTTTTTAGAACTTGTGCCTGCAATACAATTTCTTCTTGTGGAGATCATTAAAGTTTTCTTATGTTCTTACGCTCTTATGTCCCTTTCACGTACCTGCAGCAGTTCCTGTTGTGTGATCAGTAGAGGGTCCTGTAGTTGTACTTGGGGTCTTGCCGTTTGTTCTTGACCAATCAAAATCATCCGTACCATCTTGGTTCAACCAGCTGCAAAGACCCTTCTCAAAGTCACAAGATCCTGATTGGTTAAAGGGTCAATCATGTGGTTATCAGTTGACCAATCAGAGTTGATATTTTCAAAGGCTAAGGCAACTTTGTTGGTAAGTAAGTACATCAAGTGACCATGCGGGCACAACCATTTGTGAATCTCTTTATGGGAGGAGTTTCGGTAGGTCTCCATGTTTTGAAAACCAGGCTCATGAGCAGAGAAAACTGTTCAAAATGTCCGTAGACCACAGCGGCTCTTTTCAAAGCCAGCACTTCTCCGAAAGAGATTTACATAAATATGGTTGTACCAACAAGTTGACAAGTTATAGTTTCCACATTTATTTTCCACAACATGCAAAGCTTCAAACATTATTATCATGTAAATATGTGATGGCTGGAAGACATCAAGCACTTCTGTGAAGAGGCTGACATACCATCTGTGGCAGCAGCAGGACACCTAGCAAGGAACAGAGACCTATGGAGACTCATAGTTGGGAAGCCATTTCCGGGATCTACCTCGGGAGGACGGCTATGATGATGATGATGAAATATGTGATGCTACTCTCATTGCTTATTGGTTGTTTTTTGTAGAGCAGCGCCATGAGCGCCGCTTGCGGCAGATGCCAGCGCTCTAAAAGTTATTATTATTACTATTATTAATATTGCTAGGCATTACATACCTGCTGGTGGACAAGGCTCCATAGCGACTTCCAAGTCATCTACAGCGACAACGCCGGTACTTCCTTTTCCAGGCATTCCTTCGATGGAAAACTAGAAGGGCAGGAGAATATTATTATTGTTATTGTTATAAAAATATGAACTTGTAATGAGGTTAACAGAACAAATCACCGTGGAGGGCCTGTGAGTGGCCAAAAAGGGACAAGAGTCTGAAAAATCACAGGCATATTACATGTACTTGGGTGGGATTTGAACCCACGACCTTACTAACTACACCACCGAGATTGCCCGGTAGTTAAGGATGCAGTTCGCACCCTTTATTTTGGCAGCGGGTACCGCATCGATTTAATGGAGATGGATCTTTACATCAGGGATAAAGAACATTAATTTTGGTTTTACCCATATACACCGATGTGATTTTTTTTTTTTCACAGAGCTCTGGAAAGTAATGAGTAAACAGAGCTAAACACACATCGGTGTATATAGGTAAAACCAAAATTAACATTCTTTATCCCCGATGCAAAATTCCTCCATGAAGATCATCTAAACAAACAACAAAGTATGAAGAATTAAAAACTGACCTGTATCTTTGATGTTGCCGATTTCACCGTGGTATACCCAAGTCTCCAGAAGTCTCCCTGGTCACCGGTCTTCGTCCAGACCGGTCCACTGCCCGTCTGGACCACTTGGATCTGACCATCTTTGCTACCGGTCAGGTAATACCAGAATTGTATGCAATCACCTGTTGCTGAAGCGTCGTATGTTGGGCTGTTGAGTACTGCCTTGCTGGTCGCAGTGTGGGAATTTGAAGGGTTGACATAAATAAAATAACCTGTAGAGAAGAAAATTAATAAACATCGGAATTTGTAACAAGAAAAACTAAATAATCATGGCTAGCTTGTGACAGGACTTTCTTCCAAAATCTAGAACTGAAACTTCTTTCCTTGTCTTCTTTCCACATGGTTCTAGGCTAGTACAGTGAATTGGTTTACGATTACGGGAAAGCTCCACTAAAGAAAGAGGCCAGAATGAAACATCCTTTTGCTCTGGCAACTCACACCTGTTATCTCCATGTAATTCCTTTTCCAAACAGTGGACTTCATGGAATCATGCACAAACCAATAGGGCTGCTGACTGCCCCGGGCAGATTAACTGCTGATCCATTAAATTTAATGACTAGAGTAATTAAATATAAACAAACACATGAAATGGATGTACAAATTCCAAGTTTCTTTGTCCAAACTCAGAAATTCTTGAATGGAGCTTTTCTGTAATGACAACTAAAATTAGCAAATTAAAAAATTAAATAAACCTTTCCACTTACCAAGACCAGTGCCCGTGGTATGATCCTCAGACGGACCGTTGCCGGGGATGACGTTGTCACCATAGTCACGATCCCAATCAAGCTGATCAGACGTGGACTGAGTGAACGTACACAGATCAAAATCAAAATCACAATATCCTGCAAAGGAAAGAATAAATTCAATTGAGATTCTGAATCGAAATGGGGTAAAATTTTAATTTTTAAAACCGCTAATATTGTAAGATCTGAGGTTTTACTATAATTTCCTGCAGATACCAAACTCGTCAACTAAGGCGCAGTAGCCTTAAATTGCTGAAATACGACTCAAGTGCTAACGTAAAAGGTGCACAATAAGGTCAATCGAAAACTAAACTACACCATTGAAAAGCCAGACTATCCTAAATATTGGTAGCAAACAAAAACAAAATAGAGGTCGGTAAACACTTGATTGAAAACTGATGCCCGGCAATCACTTCTAATATGCTGTCAAGCCTCAAGGGTTATCGAAGCGAGTTCTTTGTTTTGGGAGACTGTTTTTCGTTCTAAGAGGGGATTAGTTTGCTAAACTAAAGGCACATTTGGGGAAAGGACGCCCTTCCCATCAAGCACAGTATCAAGCACAGTATCAAGCACAGTATTGGGAAAAGAAAAAAAACTAAATTCCTCCGGTAGAAAATAAAACTTTAACATCTTACTTTCTGGAGGGCAGACTCCTGCCGTGATATTGACGTCGTCTAGACAGATGTCACTCTCGTATCCCGGGCCCAATATACCCCTGAAGATAATCTGAAGAAAGAAACAAAATTTATTTAGTTTAAAAACATGTATGTGCTCTACTGTCCTTAGCTTGTCAGCTTGCAAACAAAATAACTTGTAAAAGCTCTCTTAAAAGGGCGGTTTCGTTTTTTTTTTTAAAGGGACTAACATACTTGTGGATTTTTTTTCACAGGATTCAAGAAAATACAGTAGGGTGTTTACATTGTTTAAAAAAACAACCAGGGATGTGATAAACTGTTGAAAAAAAACCTGAACTACATGTATGAGCCCAAAGCGTGAAAGCTTTCAAGCCGAGCTTCTGAGGGCCTTTATCGCACGGCAACGACCCTGCAAGGTTTTAAACGGATGTTGAAGAACGAGTCACTACTCTTTTATTCCCAGTTATTTTTGGTTTGAAAGCCCTACTCTGCATATGGTATTCTCTTTATTTTCTTACAAAAGAAATAAATAAATTAATTAATCAATGGATTTCCGGTTGAAAACAGAGAAACCACATCCCTGCAAAACGTACCTGGTAGTCTGACGAGAAGGCGATATTCCGATGTCCTTCAATCCACTCGTTTCCTTGATCCTTCTTCTTCTGCCAAACCAACGTGTCTTTGCCACCAACTCTACAAAGTTAAGAAACAAAATCACTGACTTTACACTCAAACCTTTGAATCCTTTAAAAAACATTCCCAACATGTCTCACACTCTTCGGCCTCCTGACGATGTCTAGAGCAAGCTGGTAGAAACGTTGAGACCAATTACATGTAGGAACTCGCTCCGTGACAGTGAAATTAATAATGAGAAGTCCCCTTGATCAATTAAAGGCAGTGGACACTATTGGTAAAGAGTCAAAATATTTATTATCATAAAACCTTTCTTGATTACAAGTAATCACAGGTTTATTATTTTATGCATATGTTGAGATACACCAACTGTGAAGACTAGCCTTTGACAATTACCAAAAGTGTCCACTGCCTTTAAGCAAAAGTAGTAGTCCCAGCCGACTTCCTACATGTACATGTAGTTAATAAGCAGGACACACTACATGTACAAGTAACTATGATCAAGTTCCTTGCATCAGCGCACAAGTTCCATGACCAGGATTCGAACCAACACTCTGCTGACAACACCAGAGCTTGGGTCTGGTGAACTAGACCACTCAGCCACAAATATAGATTGTCACCACTTTCCTGAAGTAACAAACCCGTCAAAATTTGTTTAAAGAGGGTAAATCCTTATTAATATTGTACATTGATTGCAGTTATAACATTTCACACAATTCTAGGGCCTGACAAGTACATAGTTTTGTACTTGAACTAATCAGCATGACCAACAGAAAACGAGATTTTAAATTTGTGCATTTTCAAAAACATTTTGCAAATTCAATATTTTCTGAGAAATTTCACTAACCAAATGGAAGCACCTACCTCGACAGAATCTGCAGGGTTCCCATGTCACCTCCAAACATATGGTAATAAAAGTTGAGGCACATCTTGGAACCATCTCCAGTAGTGACTGGTGAAATGAAGTCAGCAGTGTCCTTGGGCTGGGCTGGGTAGCTAGCCTCTGTGTACATGTAAAATCCTGGAACGAACACAGACAACAAAAAGTAGCTAAGCACAACAAAATTACGCTGACCAGAATAACGTTATCAGCCAAATGAACGTGTCACATGTACAATTTGGAACTGGTATCCTGCTCATTTCTGCTAAGCAGAAAATTGTTAAGCAATCATTTCTACTTAAGCAGCTCTATGCATCTACAGTGATATGCTTCGTTTCACCCATACACAGAGTGACAACAGACTCTGGAAAACATGCCTTGTAAAATCCCTTTCCAGGCGTTATTGTGTTACCCCATTCCAGGGACAAATTTCATGGAGCTGCTTAAGCAAAAAACTTGCTTAAGCACGAAAACAGCTTGCTTATTTTACACATGCTACTGGCAAAAATTTCATGCCATATACATTGCTTTTGACTGATATTTAGCACTTGTTTACTTAGCATAACAATTGAATGGAGTCTTGGCCGGTAATCTAATTTTACTAAGCAAGGATTTTTTGCTTAAGCAACATTTTGGGCTTAAGCAGCTCTCTTGATTTTCACCCTAGCAGAGTCTTGCTCGAAAGCTAAAAATAGTATTCTCAACTCTCTAATCACCTGAACCCGTTGTATGATCCCCAGCTGGTCCAGTATCGTACGAGCTTGTCTTTCCAACATGGCGCGTCCAATCAAAATCGTCTAATTGTTCTTCTTGTTTCCATCCACAAGGGCTGTAGTCAAAATCGCAGTTGAACTCTGTGCTGGGCTTGGCTAGATCGGGGAAAACTGCAAAGAAAACAAAAATCAAGTATTCAAAATATTGCTTACCTCCTACAAGTTACATGTATTATAAAGGAGTAGTGATAGGCAGTGTTCATGCTGTGTGTGGGCAATCCCTTAAAGGTAACATGCAGAATCGGTATAGCTGACAAAAACGTCACAAACCATGTTCATGTTTTGTGAGAGCAATCCCTTATTGACCCAATTCACCTGACGTCATCATCAGAATATTCTTGGAACCGCCATATTGGTTGGCAATGTAACTGTACGTTATTCAGTGAAGTGCGCATTTTAGGCGACGCAGCGTTTACACGTATACCTATTGACCACCAAAATGGTGACGCTGGCACAGTCGCCGCGTGTGACGTGGGTGCAAGGGGTCAATATTTGAAACTGTGAATTCTTTTTGAGTTGTATTACTCACGTGCACATGCTGTGTCTGTCACTTTGAAATCATCCAAAGCTATGTCACCTAGGTAATCAGACCCGACCACACCATCAATGTAGATCTGTGGATAAACACACAATAATAATATTAATAATAACTGTATTTGTAAAGAGCCAAATTGCCAATAAGAAACACCTCAGAAGAACCCTTTTTACACCAGAAAAACTACCACAGCTTTATGCACCGTAAATACACTCACCTGGGATGGATTTCACAAAAATTTAAGACAAGTATAATCTCAATTAGGACTAGCCTTTAGTTTTTAATATCTGCTTGGACTACATGGACTAAACACCAGGGCCCAATTTCATAGAGCTGCCTAAACACAAAAAGTAGCTAAGCACAACAAATTCATGCTTACCAGAATAAGGTTACCAGCCAACCTACCGTACCACATGTACAATTTGCGACTGGTATCCTGCTCATTCTGTTTAGCAGACAATTGTCAAGCAATAATTTTCTGCTTAAGCAGCTCTATGAAATAGGACACTGAGAAAGTGGAACCTGGAACTAGCAATCCATACCTTAAAACTGACGTCACTGGTGAAGGTGATCATTCCATTCTTCCAGTCTTTCTCATCAACACTCTGCTCCCCATAGAGACTCCACAAAAGGGTCTTGGTTCGACTCCCGCTAAAGTCATCCAACTGTAACACATCAACAACATAAAGAAATTGATAAAGAAATACATTTTGGAGAACACACAGGGCGGGACAGAACTTGTTAAAAAAGAGTGTGGGTGTCTTGGTCGAGTGGATAAGATCACCAAACTCAAGCTCTGGAGTTCCTGTTAATAAGGAGAGTGTGGGTTCGAGTCCTGCTCGTAAAAATTGTGTCCCTCAGCAAGAGGGTCTTGGTTTGACTCCCGCTGAAGTCATCCAACTTTAAAACATCAACAAAGAAAAGAAATTGATAAAAAAAAAATGTTCAGAGAACACACGACTGGGACAGAACTTTGAGCGTGTTTAAACAGCATGTGGGTGTCGTGGCCGAGTGGATAAGATCACCAAACTCAAGCTCTGGTGTTTCTGTTCCGCAAAGTGTGGGTTCGAATCCCGGTCGTGACACTTGTGTCCCTGAGCAAGACAATTTACTATAATTGCGTCTCTCCAACCAGGGGTAAATAGGTACCTGTGAGGGCAGAGATGGTTGTAAATGATTTAGCTTCTTGTGATTGACCAGTGTTGAGATACTAAAAGTTCCCTGCATTATTTTACTAATTCACAGACCAGTACCTTGTAAATAGAGAGCTCGCCGATGTTTTTGCCGAACATGTGGTACCAGAAGTTGAGACATTTTCCCGGGGTACCGGTGGTGGGTCCGTACACACTACTAAGCATCACAGCATGGTCACCAGGTTGATGGGGGTAACTGGTCTCCAGGTACATGTAGTAACCTTGGCAACAGAAAGATCAGAACAAGATGAGATTAATTAGGCGTTTAATTTGAAGAACATTTTTTAAATGGTATTAGACAGTTTTCCAATTCAATAATAATATTACATAAAAATAAACAGTCCTGATGATGTAGCACTGAATCATATTTAAAAATTCTCAAACCGCTCATTATTTATTCTACAACGTTTACAAGGCTACATTGAATGATCGAAATGAAGGGCAAACAATTCTCTTTAACAAAATGTGTACTTGGTTCTTTTACATCTGTTACACAGGCCGAGGGCCATACGGCTTTACGTCCTTTCCAAACGATGAAACAATAATTGTTAAGAGTCTTGCTTAGGGAGACAAGTGATAAGACCGGGACTCAAACCCACACTCTGCTAAAAAACACCAAAGCTTGGTCAATGACTTGAACTCTAACCCTTGACCTGAACAACTAACCTTACAAGGTTACTTACCATCCTTAGTCTTTAACGTATGATCAACATTAGGCCCAGTGAAGCTACTGTAAGTTCCGTCCTTTGACCTCTAACCCTTGACCTGACCCACTGACCTTACAAGGTTACTTACCATCCTTAGTCTTTAACGTATGATCAACATCAGGGCCAGTGAAGCTACTGTAAGTTCCGCCCTTTGACCTCAGCCATTGAATGTTACCGTCCGGTGAATCAGTCCACACACACATATCAACCTCAAAATTGCAGTCTCCTGAAAATACAATATACAACA
This sequence comes from Asterias rubens, assembly GCF_902459465.1. Taxonomy (NCBI): domain Eukaryota; kingdom Metazoa; phylum Echinodermata; class Asteroidea; order Forcipulatida; family Asteriidae; genus Asterias; species Asterias rubens. The sequence continues at coordinate 1,491,029 of NC_047075.1, forward strand.
GTCACATTAATGATATGAATCATACATGTATATGATTTGAGGCATTGCATGGTGAGGTATCAATATATATTTGGTTTGCGGTAACACCATGTGTGTATGTACTCATCAGGTAGATTTTGTTATTAGAGAACTGTCTTGCTATATACTCTACTACCATGGAGTAAATTTATCAGGTTTTTACTTATCGCTTCACTCTATACATTAAACTATTTCTGTGACGTCACTCTATTGTTGAAAGTGTCAATTATTTTTACGAATCTATACACTTTCTTTACTGTATAATCTCCAGTTGAGTGTAGATTCATTTCCAACTTAAGTATATAGTTCAACTTCAAAATTGCTGTCTTTCCAAACTAAAAGATAGCATGAAGTGCAACACAACACTGCTGAAAATCATGTTATCTTTCATTTTACAATAACATTTTCCAGCTCAGAAAATTCACTTTAGTGACACAATTTATTGAAAGCTAAGCAAACTGACACTGTACTCGATAATGTTGCAAGCACTTAAGTATGCCTATTCATTGTGTAAAATAATTATAAAATGTGACCAACTGTCGTTTGAAAATGTAAACGAAATAAGATAGACTAACTAGTGTTGTTTCTATTGAGAAATCCAATTCATTGAAACTGTTACACTATATAACCAACGGGGGAAATAATTTAAGTCAGAGAATAGACTCTAAAGTGTAGATTCAAGAATGGAATGACTCGCCTTCGGCTCGTACATTCTATTCACAGATCTACACTTTCTCGGCCATTCTACTTAATTTACCTCCAAGCTGGCAGGATTGTGGCGAGTTGTAAATGTCATCGATGGCGATGTCCGATAAGTCACCTCCGATAGTTGCTATAATCTTCACCTTATAGCTAGAGCTGGTATCAATGTTGGCTTGACCCAACATCCACTGGTCACCGTTATCGCCCGATTCAGTAAACACAGGAGGCTGGCCATTCATCTAGAAGAAAAGTACAAATTAAAATTTGATTAGTGATAAATAGTTTGACAAGAAATTCAGGTCTGATTCTTGGTTATCACCTTGCTCCCATGCCCCCTGGTAATTACATTTACCCCTTTGCCCATGGACTCTGCCTTGCCCCCAACTATCCCCTGTCATTGTCTTGCTCATTAATTCACTACCTGATTAACATTTTGACACGGAATGCAGGTCTGATTCTTCAGGGAGACAACGCAGGTTCCTGGGTCTTTGCTTTGCCCCTTACTGCCCCATGTCATCTTGCATCTTGCCTCTGGTGTCGCCCCATGCAGGTATCTTTTATCAAAAAGAAAATGCTGGCATTTTCCAACCTTCCGCCCAGTAGATTATAAGCATGACTTATCTTTTTACAACCAAGAAGTCTACCGAATTCTGGAAACCTACTCTGCGGTAGTCTACCAAGCTTCGAAAAGGTAGTAGAATATAAAGCAAACCAAATACCAAATATACATAGATACCTCACCATGCAATACCTCAACTCACAAATAACAGAAGTATCTAGGGCATTGGCTGAATGAACATGTATGTGTGACCTACCCCAACAGAGAGACTTCCCATCGTCGATCCAAACATGTGATAGTAGAATTTCCAGCAGGTAGCAGTAATTGGCGCTGGGATGAATTCTGGAGTTAGCATGATGGCTCTGTCGCCGATGGACTGGCCAGTGGCTTCAGCATACATGTAGTGTCCTGTCGGACGAAAAAAGTATATTGACATTTCTGATCATATTATTTATTATTAATATCATCAAGTAATCCGGCCCTTCCGCGGTAAACAGCCCATCTTAATAAGCTTTGACTTACATTTAATTAAGCTTAATAAGTTGAGGGCAATTTTTTGCTTTAAGGTTCAAAGACATACTATGCAAGTGGCAAGTTGAATTGTAAGACCAGATATTGCGAGGAGGATTGTATGGTTTGAGCAGATCATCAGTAAATTTTATTTGCGAGTCCGAAAAACAACTGCTCCAGGCAATTACCTTGCACATGCGATTGATTTTAATCATTGGCTATAATAAACCATTCTAGTCATTCTATATTGATGGCAGGTGCATTCTTATTGAGTGATGCTATCCATGTCTATTCAGAAATGGTTAAGATGAGATCTACTGTACCATAATCAGTTCCCATTGTTTTATCCACCGAGGGTCCAGTGTTAGCGGTCGGTGTCGGGCCGCTGTTCAATTTCCAGTCAAAGTCATCTGCCGGTTCCTGAACGTAGCCGCACAAACTGCCTCCTTCAAAGCCACACACCGCGGAACCTTGAAGACAAACAAACCAAATGCTGTAAGATGATAGTGAACAATTACTGATTGAGACTTAGGTGGCCCGACTATTTAAAAGTATCTTTCTGGTCAAGTCTTTCAAGCATCAAGTCTTTTAGGTCAAGTGCTAAGTCTTTCAAGATAAGTCTCAAGTCTTTCAAGTCAATTATCATGTGTTTTACGTCAACAAGTCTTTGAGGTCAATTTCTAAGTCTTTCTGATGAAGTCTCAAGTCTTTGAGGTCAAGTCCCAAGTTTTTTAGGTCTATTTCCAAGTCTTTCAGTTGAAGTCCCATCAGATTAAGTCCCCAGTCTTTCAAGTCTTTCAGGTGCCATTTTTTTCAATTCAAGTCTCAAGTCTTTCAAATCAAGTCCTAAGTCTTCAGCGTCCAGTGTCAAGTCAAGTTTAAAGTCTTTTGGGTCAAGTGTCAAGTTTTTAAGGTCAATATTCAAGTCTGAATGGAAATAAACCAATATGTTTGCAGTTGTTAAGTACCTCTACAGTTGCCGTCAACAATTCCTAGATTATCCAGTGCTATGTCGCCTTGGTAACTGTGGCCAACCACACCCTCATACACGATCTACAGTAAAATAAAGTAGAGAATTGAAATACCAACTGGGCGGGAACAAGTTTAGACAAGAAATCGAATGGCCGACCACGATCGTGGTCGGCCATTGGTTGAAATTAGTTCTAGGCTTAGGAAAATAAGGTCAACACAACAAGAAGTAGGAAGATAAAGGCACCTAGACTGAACATCTATGTCGCCAGAGATCTGCCATTGAGTCCCTGTCCATAATCACCTTTGACCTCGCATCATTTTACATGGCTTTCATGGTTCTAGAGATTCACAGTTAAAAGCAACTTACATGTTTATACATATAAACCAATACCTGAAGGTCAGGGGACCAATCTGAAAGGTACCTGGTACACATATAAACTTATACGGGTTCATATCCTTGCAAACAGGAAACCAGTTTAAAAGGTACCTACCTGGTAGGGAGAGGAGTAAGCTACTTCAAACTGCCCGTAGTACCATCTTGGATCCTGGGTGCCTTGGTGCATCCAATGTGAAAGAGGACAGGGGACCATTCTAGAAGGTACCTACCTGGTAAACATATAAACTTATACCCGTTCATATCCTTGCAGACAGGAAACCAGTGTAAAAGGTACCTACCTGGTAGGGAAAGGAGTAAGCTACTTCAAACTGTCCATAGTACCATCTAGGATCCAGGGTGCCCTGGTGCGTCCACAATGCCGATAAGGACAGGGGACCAGTCTAGCAGGTACCTACCTGGTAAGCATATAAACTTATACCCTAACATATCCTTGCAGCCAGGAAACCGGTCTAAAAGGTACCTACCTGGTAGGGAGAGGAGTAAGCTACTTCAAACTGTCCATAGTACCATCTAGGATCCAATGTCCCTTGGTGCGTCCACAACGCCTTCCCTAGGCTACCGTTCTGAATCTGGATATATACATTCAGCCTCTCGATATCCGAACCAAACATGAAGTAGTAGAAGGTGACGCAGGATTTATGATTCTTGGCGATGGTTGGACTGATCAGACGGGCGCGGTCGTCGTACTGCCGCGGGTAGGAACTCTCGATGTAGACGTAGTACCCTTGGTCTGAAAATTGTGAAGGATTATTAAGTTTTGAGAATGAGATGTCCACACAAATTGAAATATTGAGAAATTGTGTAGACAATTACACACGTAAGTGGACCCTTCACCATGGTTAGACTGCAAGACTTGCAATCACAAGGTTGTGGGTTCGAATCCTACCAAGCTAACTGTGGTCCAGTGGTTAGACTGCTGGACTTGCAATCACAAGGTTGTGGGTTCGAATCCTACCAAGCTAACTGTGGTCCATTGGTTAGACTGCAGGACTTACAATCACATGGTTGTGGGTTCGAATCCTACCAAGTTAACTGTGGTCCAGTGGTTAGACTGCAGGACTTGCAATCACAAGGTTGTGGGTCCTAATCCTACCAAGCTAACTGCTGATTATATTTGTATGTATTTTTATATTTGTTATGTGTGTGTCTAGCCAGAGGTATTGGAATAGAGGGCCTTCAGGTCCAAAGTTTTTAAAGACCCTGGACACTATTGGTAATTGTAAAAGACCAGTCTTCTCACTTGGTGTATCTCAACGTATGCATAAAATAACAAACCTGTGAAAATTTGAGCTCAATTGGTTGTTGAAGTTATTATTCAGTACATTTATTTCAATGCTGTCATACAAAACAATAATACAATAGCGTACATTTATGTCAAAATTAAAACAAGCAATATAGTATGAGGTATGATTAGGTACACAATACTTCAAAAAAAAAAAATAAATAAACAAGTAGTAATTTAAAGACAACATTTAGGTGTAAGGTTAAGCAAAATGCTTTTGTGCCCTAACCTATTGACAGACAAACATGATACCAAGGAACACAAACAAAGACAAAGACAAGGGACAACATGGTCAGACGATAGGTGTAGGCCTACAAACAACACAAAGGCGAGTCATCATTAAATGGACTCGTACTATTAAAGTCATGAATTATAGGGTTATAAGGAATATGCTTTCGTGAAGTAAGACGCCGATTACTACTAGTGTACCAAGTTGCGAGATAATAATGAAAGACAAAAAACACACTTGTCACACAAAGTTGTATGCGTTTAATGGTTGATTTCGAGACCTCAAGTTCAAAACCTGAGGTCTCAAAATCAAATTTGTGGAAAATTACTTCTTTTTCAAAAACTATGTCACTTCAGAGGGAGCCGCTTCTCACAATGTTTTATACCATCAACCTTTCCCCATTATACTCGTCAACAAAAAAGGTTTTATGCTAATAATTATTTTGTGTAATTACCAATAGTGTCCACTGCCTTTAAGTTAACTTGTTTGTATCAGGAAATATGCCTCTGGCCACCACCAGAAACCCCTTCTCTTAGCGATAAGTGTACTGGGTTCTTTTACAGGCATCAGAAAACACATGGGACCAACAGCTTTACATCCCATTTGAACGACAAAGAAATAATTGTTGGGTGTCTTGCTCAAGGACACAAGTGTCAATTCCATAGGGGCCAATTTCATAGAGCTGCTTAAGCAAACAATTCGCTTAAGCACGAAAATAGCACGCTTATTTTACACATGTTACTGGCAAAAATTTCATGCCATACACATTGCTTGTGACTGGTATTTAGCTGTTGTTTACTTAGCATAACAATTGAGAGGAGTTTTGGCCGGTAAATTAATTTTACTAGGCAAGGATTCTTTTGCTTAAGCAAAATTTTGTGGTTAAGCAGCTCTATGAAATTGGGCCCAGGACTCACACCCACACTCTGCTGACCAGAAATACCAGTGCTCTTATCTTACCGATCAACCATGACACACCAAAGAGCAATGTAGAGACAAATGTTTCACATCTCCGACAGAGAAAAAGTTGGAAACGTGAAAGAGGAATAGAATTGAAGAAATCATATGGAAAATAAAACAGACTAAACAGACACTTTACCTAAGTGGATTTTTCCTTACCTGTGCCAAGAGTGAAATCAACTGGCGGTCCAGTGGAATCTGAGGATGTGGTGCCCTTTTGTCTTGACCAATCAAATTCGTCATTAGTCTCCTGGGAGTAGCCGCAGAAGTCCAGCTCAAAGTCGCAGTCCTGAGGTTTGGCAGCTGGAAGGAGAATAAAAAATAAAAAAAGTAGGGTTATTTTAAAAGGTTGTGGGTTTGAATCTCTCTTGAGTCATATAGACTTTTTTAAAGAGCTAGGGAAAGTACCGAGTTTACAGTGCTTATACACAAGTGTATATGGGTAAACCAAAATTAATATTCTTTATCCTCGATGATGCAAATTTCCCTCTATTATATAGGGTTATTCTTTTTGTAAAAAAAAACTAATTGTGTAATTTTGAAAGAGATGACTATTTTGCCATGTCAAGGTTTGTTATAAATAAATTATAAACCATTAGAGTTTGCACAAAGTAAAATTTACAAGGGCAGGACTTGAACCAACAGCCTACGAAATAACTGACCGGCGCTCTACCAACTGAGCTATCCGGCCCTATTATCTTTGTTCGGGGTTGCCAGTCACTAGCCATATACATGTACCTGCTATAAACCATGAAGGAAAATTGACTACTTTTTGCAGATATACCATAGGCCATTTTGTTAGTAAACAGCTAATTTTATTTTCTCAAAAACAAAAAAGATAAATTGTCCTACCCCCACAAACACCATTTGTCCAGTGAAGATCATCAAGGGCAATATCACTGGTGTAGTTATTACCCACCACCGCTGTGATTACTATCTGGTAATTAGAGGTGGGACTGGCCAAGTCTACTTGTAGCCGGTGCCACGCATCTCCCTGGTTACCATTAACCGCCTTCTTGACTGTTTTGATCCCAGTCTTGGGATCCTTTTGAGAGACGGTCATTTTATCAACACCTAGACGAGAAGACAAAAAGAGAAAAAAGTTTCAATAATTTTTTTCTTTTAAACTGAAAACTTAGCATTATGGGAATGCTCCATCATTATGGGAATGCTCCATTAAAAAAAGAGTTTAAGCAGACACCCTATTTTCTCTGGCAACTCACACCTGTTATCTCTGTGTAATTTCTTTTCAGAACAGTGGACTTAACTGGATCATGCACCAACCAGGGCCCAATTTCATAGAGCTGCTAAGCACAAAAGTTTACTTAGCATGAAATTTCTACCTTGATAAAAACAGGATTAACAACCAAATGTCCACGTGATTTTCAGGATAAGCAAACAACAATAAGTAAATTTGATTGGTAATTCTGTATTTATCAAGGAAGAAATTTCAAGTTAAGCAAATTTTCATTCTTAGCAGCTCTATGAAATTGGGCCCAGTAGTGATGCTGAATGCCCAAGGCAAATTAGCTTCTCTTCCATTAAGTTTAATGACCCAAGATTTCAATGTAAACACACTCACGGAACAGATGTATAGTTTCCGGGTTTATTTGTGGACAAACTCGGAAATTCTTTCGAGACACTGGACACTATTGGTAATTGTCAAAGACTAGTCCTCACAGTTAGTGTATCTCAACATATGCATAAAATAACAAACCTGTGAAAATTTCAGCTCAATTGGTCGTCGAAGTTGCGAGATAACAATGAAAGAAAAAACACCCTTGTCACACGAAGTTGTGTGCGTTTAGATGGTTGATTTCGAGACCTCAAGTTCTGAGGTCTCGAAATCAAATTCGTGGAAAATTACTTCTGTCTCGAAAACTACGTCACTTCAGAGGGAGCTGTTTCTCACAATGTTTTATACTATCAACCTCTCCCCATTACTCGTAATAAAGAAAGGTTTTATGCTAATAATTAATTTGGATAATTACCAATAGTGTCCACTGCCTTTAATGGAGCTTTCCCGTAATGAGGGTCTTGCTTTTCTTTAGAGAACTGTTTATATTCTACTAATCGTCTGGAGATCATAAAGGGACCTTACCCAAGCCATACATATGATACCAGAGAGTAAGACAGTCCGCTGTCGATGGGGCAAAGTGCTGACTCATTAACCAAGCCTCGCTTCCCTTGGTTGGACCTGACGTCTCCATGAATACGTAATAACCTGTCAAGAAAAATTGAGAGTGAATGAGTGTAGGACAGATTTTAAAAAAAGTGAAAACTACATGTATTCCAGCCCCTGTTTCAGCCCCAGGAGTAGGTGGCAACGTGCCCCTGATGAAAGTGTAGCTCTCACCTTAAAGCCATTATACACTTTCGGAACAGAAAAAAAATAAAAGTTCACAGTTTTACGAATAACTTACAGGGTTTACAGAAGGTAATGGTGAAAGACTTCTCTTGAAATATTATTCCATGAAATGCTTTACTTTTCGAGAAAACATTAAGCTTTAAAGTGACCATCCGTGGCCTTGTAATGTTATGCGATCTCTCGCAATTTGTTTTAAAAAATGTCCCTTTTTTATGATATGGTGGACACAATGGGAGATTTTTAGACAGTCCTTTTTCATAGTATTGCGCAAAGTCAGACCTTCACGCTCAAGACTAAGCATGCGCGTGCACGCTCAGAGGTGCAACTAAGAACCGTTATGTCTGCTGCCGCCCCAGCATCTCCTATAGGAGTGCAGTGTTTGAATCAGATGCATTAAAGATAAATTTACTCAAACCTAGTAAAGTCATAGATTTGTTGAGTCATACCTCAAAATGGCTTAGTATATCAACTGAAGAAACAAATAATAACAAAAGCAGAACCGAAGTCTTATAATAGCGCATGTATCTACCAATAAGGTCAGTGACTTAGCTGTGTTTTTTAGTTTTTTATTAGGGGTTGGGGCATTGCTTTCCAGTGTGTGTGATTGTGGGGCAGGGGTTGGCGGCACGTTCATCTGGAGGCTGTTGGTTTGTCAATTTTGTCTAATTGTTAAACCCCAAATCATTAAAACAAATACAGTATGCTTTACCGCTGCTTGTTCCATAGGTGTGGTCAAACGATGGTCCCGTCTCGTAGCTGTAAGTCGAGCCACTAGCTCTTTCAAAATCTAGCTGGTCATCTTTGGGCTCGTTGTACCAGTCACACAAATCTTCTTCAAAGTCGCAGAAACCTAAAACAAAAAACAGAGTGAGACTTAAAGAGCTTGTTTATATCTCAAAGTATTTTTTTATTTATTAATGAAAGCTGGAAGGCACCAGATTAACTGACAGTGTTTTTGCATGTTTAGTAAAGTAA